>NW_017670709.1:330690-333817 GCF_001879085.1 Nicotiana attenuata | reverse complement strand
TAGCTTGCACGGTCGCTCGTTCTTCATTATTGGAGCGTATCCGTGATCGACAGTTTGATGATCCCCATTTGTGTGTCCTGAGAGACACGGTGCAGCGTGGAGGTGCCACGAAGGTGACCTTAGATGATGATGGTGTTTTGAGATTGCAGGGGCGAGTTTGTGTGCCCAATGTCGATGGGATTCGAGAGTTGATCTTAGCGGAGGCCCATAGTTCTCGGTATTCCATTCACCCGGGCGCCGCGAAGATGTATCAGGACTTGCGGCAGCATTATTGGTGGCGTAGGATGAAGAAAGATATAGTTGCATATGTGGCTCGATGTTTGAACTGTCAGCAGGTTAAGTACGAGCGTCAGAGGCCTGGTGGTTTGTTTCCGAGGATTGAGCTTCCCGAGTGGAAGTGGGAGGGGATTACCATGGATTTCGTTACTGGACTTCCGTTGACTCGGAAGAAGTTCGACTCGATATGGGTTATTGTTGATAGGCTGACCAAGTCAGCGCATTTCATTCCTGTAGCAGTCTCCTATTCATCCGAGAGGTTAGCTGAGATCTATATCCGGGAGATTGTTCGCCTTCATGGTGTGCCAGCATCTACCATTTCGGATCGGGGTACGCAGTTTACCTCGCATTTCTGGGGTGCAGTTCAGCGAGAGTTGGGCACACGGGTTGAGTTGAGCACAACGTTCCATCCTCAGACGGACGGCCAGTCTGTGAGGACTATTCAGATATTGGAGGATATGCTCCGAGCCTGTGTCATTGATTTTGGAGGCTCGTGGGATCAGTTTTTGCCCTTAGCAGAGTTCGCCTACAACAACAGCTACCAGTCCAGCATTCAGATGGCTCTATATGAGGCGTTGTATGGTAGGCGATGTCGGTCTCCAGTGGGATGGTTTGAGCCGGGAGAGGCTCGGTTGTTGGGTACCGATCTAGTTCAGGAGGCCTTGGATAAGGTCAAGATCATTCAGGACAGGTTTCGTTCGGCCCAGTCGCGGCAAAAGAGTTATGCAGATCGTAAGGTTCGGGATGTAGCTTTCATGGTTGGTGAGCGGGTCTTGCTCCGAGTGTCGCCTATGAAGGGCGTGATGAGATTTGGGAAGAAGGGCAAGCTTAGCCCTAGGTTCATTGGCCCATTTGAGATTCTCGATCGTGTGGGAGAGGTGGCTTACAGACTTGCCTTGCCGCCCAGCTTGTCAGCCGTGCATCCAGTGTTTCATGTGTCCGTGCTTCGGAGGTATCACGACGATCCAGCCCACGTGTTAGATTCCAGCACTGTCCGGTTGGACAAGGACTTATCATATGAGGAGGAGCCGGTAGCTATTCTAGACCGGCAGGTTCGACAGTTGAGGTCGAAGAGTTTTCCTTCAGTGCGTGTTCAGTGGAGAGGTCAGCCTCCGGAGGCATCGACCTGGGAGTCCGAGTCTGATATGCGGAGCCGTTATCCTCATCTATTTCCCGACTCAGGTACTTCTTTCTTTTGTCCGTTCGAGGATGAACGGTTGTTTTAGAGGTGGAGAATGTGACGACCCAAAGGGTCATCACCTGTTTTCTCTTTCATTCCGTGCTTCCGAGGCCTTGAAAACCTCATTTTTACTTGCCTCGATTTGCGTGCGCAGTCCGGGCGCGTAGCCGGAAAGCTTAAATATGAATTTTGTGTAAAAATTGATGAATTTGGATATTAATATGAATAAAGTTGACTTTGGTCAAAATTTTGAGTAAACTGACCCGGACCCGTGATTTGACGGTCTCGGAGGGTCCGTAGAAAAATATGAGACTCGGGCATATGCCCGGAGTCGAATTCCGAGGTCGAGAGCCCGAGAAATGAATTTTTCTGTGAAATTATTTTTCAGAAATTAATATGGAAGTTTGAAAAGGAAATTGATTAGAACGTGTTGGTATCGGGCCCGTATTTTTGTTCCGACGCCCGGTACAGGTTTTATATGTGATTTAAGATATTTCTGTGAAGTTTGGCTGAAATCGAACGTCGTTTGACGTGTTTCGGACTATAAGCTCTAAATTTGAAAGTTTATGATGTTGAAGAAAAACTATTTGATTTTGAGGTTTGATTCATTGTTTTTGATGTTATCTTGGCTATTTGATCGCACGGTTAAGTTCGTAGGATGTTGTTGAGTTAGCGTATGTGTTTGGTTAGGAGCCTCGAGGGCTCGGGAGTGTTTCGGAGGTGTTTCGGGATGGTTTTTGACTTAGGGAAAGTGCATGTTTGCTTCAGCTGTTGCAGAACTTATTTTTCTTCTTCGCGTTCGCGATGTAACCCACGCGTTCGCGAAGCTTTAGCTTCATCCCTCTTTGCGTTCGCGTCAGCATCCTCGCGATCGCATAGCGTTAATTGATCCGGGGGACTTGGCCAAATTTCCTCCTTCGCGTTCGCATGCCATCACTCGCGAACGCGTAGCATCTCAACCCCCTTCATCGCGTTCGCGTATGTGTACACGCGATCGCGTAGACCTAAATCCTGGACCCCCAGCCTTTTCTCTTCGCGTTCGCATCCTTCCCCATCGCGAACGCGATGGTCAGTTAAGTCAACCCTTCGCGAACGCGACTCTCTTTCCGCGAATGCGAAGAGCAATTTTACCCAGTTATATTTTTAAGTTTCAGAACAGCGTAGTCGCGAAATTTTCATAAAAACATCCGAGTTTCTTCTTCTCCAAGGTCCTTAGGCATCCATTGAAGCTTCCTTTCATCAAGACCTCTTGGGTTAGTAAATCCCAACTCGTTTTCTTCATTTTCTATCATTATTAATCGAATTCCAAAGCCTAAATCATGTAATTTAGGGTAGAAATTGGGGGAAATGGGTAGAACTAGGGCTTTTTACTTTTCTTGATATTAGACCTCGTTTTGGGGTCGGATTTGAAAACAAATTATATATTCGGGCTCGTGGATGAATGGGGAATTTAATTTTGGTCCGAACCTCGTGTTTTGACCAAGCGGGCCCGGGGTCGATTTTTGGAATTTTGGGAAGAAAGCTTAGAAATTCATATTTAGGCATTGGGTTTAGTTTGTTTAGCTATTATTAATATTGTAAAAGTCATTATTTCATTAGATTTGACTGAGTTGGAGCCGAATTCGAGGTGTAAAGCTATACTAGTAGGCTTTGAGTTTAATTTTTGGAGCA
>NW_017670709.1:324955-330671 GCF_001879085.1 Nicotiana attenuata | reverse complement strand
CTCATGGTACTTCAGGTGGTCATTCAGGTCGACAGGGTCAGCCTCAGTTTCCTCAGCTGCAGCGTTCGTGTAGATGTTATGAGTGTGGTGAGTATGGTCACAACAGGAGGGTTTGCCCGAGGTTGAGGGGTGCTCAGCTGTAGCAGACGAGGTCTTGCCATCCTTGTGGTGATCCGAGGCACATTGTCAGATTTTGCCCTCGAGCTTTGAGCAGCTCTCAGTATCAGAGTTCTCGTACTAGGATTCGGGCACCAGAGGTTCCTCAGCCTGCCCAGCCAGTTAGAGGCGGTGGCAGAGGTGTTAGAGGTGGAGGTAGAGGTCATAGAGGTGGAGTTCAGGTCGCCAGAGGTAGAGGCCAGCCAGCAGTCAGGCCAGAGGCTGAGTCTTCAGATGCAGACATTACAGGTACCATTCTGATTCGTATTAGAGATGCTTCAGTGCTATTTGACCTTGGGTCTATGTATTCGTACGTGTCGTCCTATTTTTGTACCGTACTTGGTCATGCCTAGTGATGCTTTGAGTATTCCTGTTCATGTATCTACACCGGTGGGTGATTCTATAGTGGTCGACCAAGTGCATCGTTCCTGTGTGGTAGTATTTGAGTGTCTTGAGACCCGTGTTGATTTATTGCTCTTAGACATGGTGGATTTTGACGTTCTATTAGGGATGGATTGGTTGTCCCCGTATCGTGCTATCTTGGATTGTCACGCCAAGACCGTGACCTTGGCTTTACCAGATTTGCCCTGTTTGGAGTGGAGAGGGACCCTAGGTCATACCACCCGCAGTGTTATTTCATATGTTTAGGCTTGACGCGTGGTCGAGAAGGGGGTGTCTAGCTTATCTGGCGTATGTTCGCGATTCCAGTGCAGAGGTTCCTTCTATTGATTATGTTCCTATTGTTCGGGAGTTCCCTGAGGTTTTCCCTTCAGACCTGCCGAGTATGCCGCCCGACAGGGATATCGATGTTTGTATTGATCTGGCTCCGAGCACGCAGCCCATTTCTATCCCGCCGTATCGCATGGCCCCGCCAGAGTTGAAAGAGTTAAAGGATCAGTTGCAGGATTTGCTTGAAGAGGGTTTCATTAGACCCAGCATTTCGCCTTGGGGTGCGCCAGTGTTATCTGTGAAGAGAAAGGATGGTTCGATGAGGATGTGCATTGGTTACCGGCAATTGAACAAAGTGACGATAAAGAACAAGTACGAGGATTGATGATTTGTTCGACCAGCTTCAGGGTGCGAAGGTGTTTTCAAAGATAGACTTGAGATCTGGCTACCACCAGATGAGGATTAGGGCATCTGATGTCCCTAAGATAGCATTCCGCACTCGGTATGGGCATTATGAGTTTTTGGTCATGTCATTTGGGTTGACCAATGCCCCAGCAGCATTTATGGAGTTGATGAACCGAGTGTTCAGGCCGTATTTGGACTTGTTCGTGATAGTCTTTATTGATAATATTCTGGTGTACCCCCGCAGCCATTGTTCATGCTTTGAAGAGTTGGGGGCATTATCTTTATGGTGTGACGTGTGAGGTGTACACTGATCACAAGAGTCTTCAGTACTTGTTCAAGCAAAAGGGGTTGAATTTGAGGCAGAGGAGGTGGTTGGNATGCCGCCCGACAGGGATATCGATTTTTGTATTGATCTGGCTCCGGGCACGCAGCCCATTTCTATCCCGCCGTATCGCATGGCCCTGCCAGAGTTAAAAGAGTTAAAGGATCAGCTGCAGGATTTGCTGGGGAAGGGTTTCATTAGACCCAGTGTTTCTCCTTGGGGCGCGCCGGTGTTATCTGTGAAGAAAAAGGATGGTTCGATGAGGATGTGCATTGATTACCGACAATTGAACAAAGTGACGATTAAGAACAAGTATCCACTGCCGAGGATTGACGATTTGTTCGACCAGCTTCAGGGTGCAAGGGTATCTTCAAAGATAGACCTGAGATCTGGCTACCATCAGTTGAGGATTAGGGCATCCGATGTCCCTAAGACAGCATTCCACACTCGGTACGGGCATTATGAGTTCCTGGTCATGTCGTTTGGGTTGACCAATGCCCCAGCAGCATTCATGGAGTTGATGAACCGAGTGTTCAGGCCATATTTGGACATGTTCATGATAGTCTTTATTGATGATATTTTGGTGTACTCCCGCAGCCAGGAGGAATACGAGCAACACCTTAGGGTGGTTCTTCAGACTCTGAGGGATAGTCAGTTATACGCCAAGTTCTCCAAGTGTGAGTTCTGGCTAAGTTCAGTAGCATTTTTGGGTCACGTTGTATCAGCAGAGGGTATTCAGGTGGACCCGAAGAAGATAGAGGCAGTCAAAGAACTGGCCTCGACCAACATCAGCTACAGAGATTCGGAGTTTCTTGGGGTTAGCAGGTTATTACCGTCGGTTCGTGGAGGGATTTTCATCTATTGCAGCCCCGATGACCAGATTGACCCAGAAGGGGGCCCAGTTCAGATGGTCAGACGAGTGTGAGGCGAGCTTTCAGAAGCTCAAGACAGCTCTGACTTCAGCACCGATATTGGTTTTGTCCACAGGATCAGGGCCTTATACAGTTTATTGTGATGCTTCCCGTATTGGTCTTGGTGCAGTATTGATGCAGGATGGCGGAGTCATTGCCTATGCTTTGAGCCAGTTAAAGATCCACAAGAAGAATTATCCGGTTCATGATCTAGAGTTGACAGCCATAGTTCATGCTTTGAAGATTTGGAGGCATTACCTATATGGTGTGACGTGTGAGGTGTACACCGATCACAAGAGTCTTCAGTACTTGTTCAAGCAAAAGGAGTTGAATCTGAGGCAGAGGAGGTGGTTGGAGTTGTTGAAAGATTATGATGTTACTATCTTATACCACCCGGGGAAGGCCAATGTGGTGGCCGATGCATTGAGTAGGAAGTCCGCCAGCATGGGTAGTCTTGCTTATATTCCGGCTAGCCAGAGGCCGCTTGCTTTGGATGTTCAGGCTTTGGCCAATCGATTGGTGAGGTTGGATATCTCTGAGCCTAGTCGAGTGTTAGCTTGCACGGTTGCTCGTTCTTCATTATTGGAGCGTATCAGTGATCGGCAATTTGATGATCCCCATTTGTGTGTCCTGAGAGACACGGTGCAGCGTGGAGGTGCCNCCTGTGGCAGACTGAGATAATACCTGTGATAACAGCATCTGATGCAATGGCGTCCCTCCTGTCTGGGAGAGCATAGAATCGAGCCTGGTCACCGCCAGATCGGCCACCACCCCTGGGGCGGCCCCTGGCTGCCTGGCCCCCACCCCTATCTGACTAGGAGGGTGCTGAAATAGATGGAGTAGAAGACGAGGGCTGATCCCTCTGCTGGAACCGGCCACCACGACGTCGAGGACACTCCCTCTTCATATGGCCCAACTCACCGCACTCATAGCAACTGCCTGGTGCTGGAGAAGGGGACTGAAGGAAACCCCTCGCTGTAGAAGAACCCTGGGCTGAAGAGGCATGAGAAGAGCTCTGTGCTGGGAGGGCACTAAGTGAAGGCTGGCCCTGCTGGAATCCCCGATGACCACGGCCTGAAGAAGCCCCACTATACTCTGGGCGAGCTGACTGAGGAGGTCTAAAGGAACGACCTCTACCACGCTGGAACTGGCCCCTAGACGGAGCACCACTGAAACTGCCTGAACCTCGAGGCCTCTTGGCCTCCCTCTCCTCACGCTCCCTGCGGTGAACCGTCTCAATATCACGAGCAATGTCAACTACCTCTTCGAACGAGGCACCCAAAACCCTCTCTCTGGTCATCAAAATGCGGAGTGAATAGTTGAGGCCATCCACGAACCTCCTAATCCTCTCCCGATCTGTCGGGATCATCCAAGTAGCATGCCGAGCTAGCTGCAAAAATCTCATCTCGTACTGGGTCACAGACATGTCCCCGTGAGTCAACCACTCGAACTGACGACGCAGCTCCTCCCTGCGAGACTGCGGTACGTACTTCTCCAGAAAGAGAGTGGAGAACTGCTGCCATGTAAAGGGCGCTGCACCAACAGGCCTACGCCTCTCAAGATCCTCCCACCAAGTAAATGCAGCCCCTAAGAACTGGAAAGTAGTAAAAGACACTCCATTCGACTCTAAAATCCCTGCGGTGCGAAGCATACGCTGACACTTGTCAAGAAAACCCTGGGCATCCTCGCCCTCAGCACCACTGATCGCCGGAGGCTGGAGCCTACCGAATCTCTCAAGACGACGCTGCTCATCGTCTGGCATAGTTGGAACCAAATAGTTTGGAGCTGGTGCAATTGGTGCGACTGGGGAAACTGGTGCAACTGGAGCAACCGGCTGAGCTGGGGCTGCTCCCGGTGTCTGAAATCCCTGAACACCCTGCTCAAGTGTGTGAGCAGCGGGGGCCCCCGGTCTGTGAAGTAGCTGCTGCAATAGTGGCTGAGACTGCCTGAGCCAGGCCAGTGGAAACTGATAGTATCTGTGCCAAGGCCTCCTGGAGACCCGGAACCACAATGGGCACTACTGGTGCCTGCGCAGGTGCTGCTGGAGCATCTACAGCTGGAGGCTGGTCCAAAATTGGGGCAGCTGGTGGATCAACAGGTGCTACCCTCGCTGGTCTGCCTCGACCACGACCACGACCGCATCCACGGCCTCTAGTGGGTGGTACTGGTGGTCGTCCGTCATGTCCGGTAGCACGAGTTCTCGCCATCTGCGAGAGAATAGAATACAGAAGTTTAGTTCTTGGATCAACAAGGTCGCACGACAAGAATTTCAAGAATATGAAATTTTTCCTAAAGGTTCTGCAGCCTCTCGAGGATAAATACAGACGTCTCCGTACCGATCCGCGAGACTCTACTAAACCGTCTCATGATTCGCGAGACCAAGTAACCTAGGCTCTGATACCAACTTGTCACGACCCAACCCCCGGTCGTGATGGCGCCCAACACATTGCTAGGAAAACTCGACCTTTCAACATTAATCTCAACATTTAATGATTTATAAATTCGAAACACGGATATTAATTGCTAAACCATTTTATCAAAAGTCTAGAAATACTGGATAATATACGGACGTCTAACAAAGTTCTAAAACAAAAACCCCAAACAGGATCCGGTGTCACGAACATGAGCCTCTAAAACAGAGTGTCATCCTACAACAAGTCTGTCTAAGAAAAACAGAACAAGGGAAAGATAGGGATAGGAAGGAAGGATCAAGGCTGCGAACGCCATGCAGCTACCTTGATGCTCCCGAATAATGCTGCTCAGCTAAACAGGTCCTCCCTCAGCCTGTGATGTACCTAGATCTGCACACAAGGTGCAGGGAGTAAAGTGAGTACTCCAACTCAGTGAGTAATAAACACAAATAATGGCTGAAGATAAGAAATCACTGAAAAACACAAGGTAAACTATAACTAGCAGTACCAAACCTTTATCAGTAAAACCAACATATCAATGAAATAATAGTACAGAAAGAACCATGACCGGTAAAACAGATGAGTAATAATGCATGAATGCAATGCAATGCATATACCGGTACACTCAGGTACCCAGTGCAGCGTGCAGCCCGATCCACCATATATTTATCGTCGACGGCGCTCATTGGGGGTGTGTACAGACTCCGGAGGGGTTCCTACAGCCCAAGCGCAAATAATCAAGCCATCTCGTGGCACCAACCAGGCCCTCGGCCTCAATGTCAATATAATACTGCTGCGGCGTGCAGCCCGAGCCATCCATATATTTCCTAGAAATCACTATA
>NW_017670709.1:282406-322190 GCF_001879085.1 Nicotiana attenuata | reverse complement strand
CTCAGCTCTTACCACATAACACTTTCACAATCACACATTTGGTTTATTGCCAATTACTTACACCATTATATCGGGAGAATTAACCACGAACACTCAAATCATACCAATTACAAGAATTTCACACATAATCCACGTAGATATCACATACCAAATATTCGTACACCAAACAAGGTGATTTTACAAAGGTCAAAGTTAGCCATACATACCTGGAGCCGAATTCCCTTTTTAACTCCTATTTTCAATTCACCAAGTAGTCTAGCAACGTCAATCTAGTGCACAAGTTAACACATATGACTTAGAATTGAAGTTCACAATTGCTACTCAAACTTATTTAGGTTATCAACCCCTCTTGTACAATCCTTTACTCCTACCCAATTCCTCTTACTAGATTCTTGGTTTTAAAAGGCATGCATGTATGTTTTCAACCATTATTTTCAAGAATCAATGCATGAGACTCCCCCCTAGTTTAAACCTGAAAATCAATGAAAAAGGGTTAGGGATTTTACCTGCAAGAATGGGGATGAAGATAATCACTTTGAAATTCCCCGGCCCGGATAGTTTTGACGAATCAAATTTGATGAAGATGACTTTCTCTCTTAAGAACCCTCTCTTCCTCTCTCTTATTTTGTTTAGAAGACTCGTTAAAATGAGGGGTTGGGGTGTTTTATTAAAAAGGGGGTCGGGTTTAAAATTTAGAAAAATAGGTACCCGAGTCAGATATGCGGTCGCACTTTGCGACCACAGAGATGAAATGCGGTCCGCAGAATGGACCGCAAAAGTGCTCCAAAACTCCAATCCTACTGTTTGGGTCTGCGGCGAAAATGCGGTCCGCATATCCAATTTGCGGTCGCATAATGCACCGCATTTTTGAGCTCAAATTTGACTGACACATTGACTCACTTTGCGATAGAAATGCGGTCCGCATATCAGTTATGTGGTCGCATAATGGACCGCATTTTGACCTTAATTTTAACCAAACCACTGACTCATTATGCGGCAGAAATGCGGTCCGCATACTTGATTTGCGACCGCATTCTGGACCGCAAAATAGCACTCTTCTGGAAAAAAACTTGGTTCTTTGATTTTTTAAATACTTCGATCAGTACAATGGGTCCGAACCGCGGCGAGCTTGTGAGCCGCGAAGAGTTTTACACATTCCCAACAAATATTCAGAACCTGACCCTACGAGCTACTAGGTTTTGAGCACAAATTTCTACAGGGCCTCACAATTTCATATTAATTTTTCAAATGATATGTAGTTTTATAGAATAAATGTAGAAATTTTGTAGATATTGTGAAAATCCATACTGATATATATATTTACTCTGACATGTAGTTTATTTGTAGATAAAATGTAGATAAAGTGTAGGACATTGATATACAACCAGAATTTGATAGAAAATGTAACAGCACAAACCTGCAATTGTGTTCTCATTGGTGATACTCAATTACATATTGAAATCACGAACAGTTATACATCGCAAAAACAGAGTCGCTAAATTTTGAATCGAAACAGCCGATAATTATTAATGCGTGATTTGCGTTGTAAAATATCTGAAAGAATATTTAATTCCCCAATATTAGCGCGCCTAAATAAGGAAGCCTACAGCTACAATGATTTCTTATTTAGTGAATTGTCTATATTTTGTAGAAATGCTATTAGCATGGCGGGTAATATGCAAACTATGAACATATTTGGTAATATAGTTTCCTATATGGTATAGGAACGAAAATTTCCCGTAAATAAATGCAAAACAAGGAGAGAAAAAAACAAGTGGGACAGAGGCTGATGATGGGTCATGGGTGTAAACGAAATGAAGAAAGAAGAAACAATTCACATGCATTACAAAAAATTAATTTTGTATATTGACTCATCTTTTCAAATTATTGTACCTCGAAAATAATTAATTTTTTAAGTAGCTTTTGGGTAAAGAAAAACTAAGTATTTCTTAAAATATAACTTATGCTTTAAATGGAGAAGTGAGAATTTATATAGACAATCCTAATTTCTTTGGGATTGAAGTGTAATTATTATTATTATTGGGTGTGGGAATAAAACTCACATTAATAGCTGAAAAGATTGGGAGCCTACATATACGTTGTAGGTATATCTTATTGGTGTGAGGCATTTTGGGAAAAATCGTGTGGTCTTGACCCAAAGCAAACTATATCATACTATGTTAAGAGTATTTTTTGAGCTGATTAAGCCCAACATCTGATATCAAAGTCCAGGTTCAGTGGGACAGGTGTAGCGATGGCAGAATGATGGTGCCAGACTCGGTTTGCTTACCCTTACGAGCTTGGAGACGTGCACACAAAAAGAAACAAGTTGCGGGCTTCGGCTACCATAAGTATCTAACGATGTGTGTGGCGCATAGTGAATCTCTAAAATTGACTCGTGGATCGTGGTAATAGGTCACATGGAACTTAGTTCGAATAGGAGATTGTTAGGTGAACGAACAAAATCCCTCAATGGTAGCTAAAAGGAGTGGGAGTCTACATGTAAGGCGTAGAAATCTTTTAATGATGTAAGGTCTTTTGAGAAAAACCGTGCGGGCTTAGCCCAAAACGAATAATATGACACCATGTTAAGAGTATTTTTGTATAGTCGTGCCATAAGTATTTCTTAAGGAAAAATACCAACTATGTCAATTTATAAGTAGTTTATTATAAAAATTGCCAATACATAAAATATTACTAATATTAGCCGATTAGCTATTTGTAGCAAAAAAGGGTCAAATTTTTTACTTTCTTTTGAGTGGGTGTTATTAGAATAGATTGGGTACTTCTTAAGGAGCTTTAATCTCAGTTTTGGGATGATTTGGTGGAGTTTTGAGGTGGTTTGAATTGAAAATTTGAAGTAATAGATGAACATGCAAAAAAGATAGGTGTACCATGTTGTGTATCACCTATATATCCTATATGTATCAAACGAATATCACATGTATATCCATGTATACTTGCGTGCGAGATTGATGCGTGATACATGTGTCGCTGAAGAATTTTGTTGAACTCGATTAACTACGAATTTTGATACCAAATCAGTCCAAATCACCTCCAATTTTTCTCAAATTTTGTATATTGCCTCATCTATATGTTTTCAATGAATCTCAACCATACCCATTGAAAAAAGTCTTTTTTCTGCTTAGATTTTTTGAATTTTGTGTATATATTTTTGTATATTTCATCACCGTATTTTCTACCTCTACCATGAAATTTCCTTTTCGTCTTGCATAAAATGTTGCTAATTACACTTAAAAATATGGAAGGAGATCTTTGTGTGTGATTCTTGGAGAGAAAGAACCTTATATCTTTGGGTTTTCAATTTTTATATGTGCTTGGCTAGTTTTGATAAGTTTATGATTAATGTCGTAATAATAATAATAATTATTATAACAGGTAACATTTTAAAATTAAGCCGTTCGATTCTAACAACAATGTTCTTATCCATTCACCAATGGGGGCTGTATAGGTCAAAATCTGACCATAGTGGTCGACCAAGCTGAAACCTCGCCCAGCTGGCGAAACAACGAAAAGCACTACGACCAACCTCGAAGTCAAAACATCGACAGTGTATGTCAAATCATCGAACAGTACTCGAATAACGACGAAAAAGACCGTCGCGTGAGAGCACGTTGGTCAAAGAGCACTGAGCAAAGTTCCAAGAACTATATATAGAAGGGGAATTCTCAGAAAAGGGGGCTGGACTTTTCTTCTATACTTTTTCTCTTACAATTTCTTATTGTGAAGGATGTAAACTCATTTTTTCTTCTTATGAAGGATGAGATCATAAGATCAATAAATTCAGAATGTTCCTACTTTTCATTTATTATTTCGCTATATACTTTTAGATCTGAAGTTGATTATGCTTGACTAAGATTTACCTTTTTCACTATCGATAAATGAAATTGACAAAAGAGTCTCAAACTTTTTGTTCAAACAGGGGCCTCCCCAATTTTATCCACTTGAACAAATATCAAATTGAAGTAACTATTTGTTTGTATTTTCATCTCATGAAAAATAAGGGAAGCAAGAAGTCATGTCAGGAATCCTTCTAAAGTTAAAAGAGAAGAATCTTTTCTTTTCTTTTTTAACGGCTGTTCTCACTCTAAGTTAGATTTAAAAAAATTATCTTTAACATAATCATATATAACATGTCGAATCCAACTTTTAATTATTGGAGACGAAAAAAGAATTGATTGTCAATTACAGCTATAACGTACGGACATGCCACTTGTTCTTGGATAAATAGTGTAAACCTTTTCTTTTGTCACGCAAAATTAATGTACAAAATAACATGTTACCCATCTCATCCTCAAAACAAATCTTTCTAGTGTTACCTTTGTCTTTCATAAAAAGTAAGAAAAGGCAAACAAGTAGTAGTATTGCACTTTAGCATCCCAAGTCCCCACTCATTAATTATAAGATTGAAGATCATTCACTAATTTGGTTTATTGTAGAATATATATAGAATATATTATTAGAACAAAGTTCACATTATATGCATTGATAATGTAAATTTTTGACAATATTGATAATGATATTTATTTCAAGGTTACCCTATAAAATTTGGTGCGAAAAATTACATGATGTTATCGGTCAAATTAAGCTGATGACGTAATAAAATTATACATTATCAGTGTACATAACTTAACCTCTAAAAACACTGGGCACTTTGTTTTCTAAACAATATGTATTACCAAAATATTACTATTTGTTTCTTGGAAAATAAAAAATTACTGTATTGTTTTCTAGAAGATGTTTCTAAAATTAATTCATCCTAAATCATATTCCAACACAAACAGAAAAAGATTAAAATGAAGAAGGAGACTATTTTGGCATCCGAAGGACACCAAAACTTTTGGACACAATAATTGATAATGATTAAAATCTATGGACAGAACTCTAATGGCAATGGCGGTTTTATAGAGACCGATGGTCGCCCTCAGTTTGAACAATTTGTTACACAGTTCCCTTTCCTTTTTGGTTTTCGATAAGAGTTTTGATAGACTTGAATACAAACAAAATCAGGTAATTAAGTTCACATGCCTTTGCTTCTTTCTTCCTTCAATTAAACCTCATCCACATAATTAATAAAGGACCCTAATCAACCTTGATTCCCACATGATTATACTTGTTTATGACATTTCTGTCCGTACTAATTTGCTTACATCTCAATTATTTTATCGAATATTAATTACCTCCAATGAAAGGGAGCCTTGGCAGATAAAGTTACTGCCATGTGACCATGAGGTTACACGTTCAAGTCATGGAAATAACCTCTTGCAGAAATACAGAGTATGACTCTTGTGGTCCGACCCTTTCCCCGAACACCACGTATAACGGAAGCTTAGTGTACCAGTCTGCCTTTATTTATTTATTTATTTATTAATTACCTCTGATCATGTAATCGATAACTCTATCTATCAAGATTTAAAGAACTCATGTTTATGCGCAAAAAAAAAAAGCCATTCAAATTTCTGTTTACTTTTTTTAGTCGGTATACATAGATTATATATTAATTATACACAGTTATACACATATTATACATCCACCGCTAATCTAGTTTAACGTATTAGATGAGCGCCTATTTGGGTTAATTCTCCATCAGACATAGTAGTGTTTTTTTATCTCCACTCAAATTTGAATTGATCTTTCATCTAAAGATGCTAATCAACATGTAACCCTACATGAGTAAACTAAACCGCAAATTATTTTCTATTTTAATCATTAAATATAATAGTAGCTAGTAGTATTTGTAGTAAGAATAGTAGGGATCTCTACATGATGTTCTCTGCTCCACATGGTAAACTTCAATACCTTCCATTCAACATTCCCATCAGATTTATATGTATATATATATCCTACGGACTTTGAGACATTTTCATATGTTTTTATCAGTACTGTATAATTAGTTCACATCAATTACCGACATTTCAACCACATCTTTTACATCCATTGTCCCAACTTGTTCTTCTATATTGTTGTTGTTGAAGTTGTTTTCAATTATGACTCGTCCAGCTAGATTTCTGCTTAGTGCCAACTCTTCTTCAACTTCCCCTTCAACGCCGACGGCGGAGCCACCATCTGCGGTGGCAGTGGAGTCTGACTTTGTCGTAATACTAGCTGCTTTGCTTTGTGCACTAATTTGTGTGGTTGGGCTCATCGCTGTTACAAGATGCGCGTGGCTCCGGCGAGCAACCGGCGGCGGAGCTGGTGGACAGTCGTCGGCGGCTAATAAAGGGTTAAAGAAGAAAGTGTTGCAGTCGTTACCTAAGTTCACTTATGACCCCAGCAGTACAACGGCGAAAGGTACACGGTTTACGGCGGAGTGTGCTATTTGTCTGGCGGAGTATGCGGTTGGAGAGGAGATCCGTGTGTTGCCGCAGTGTGGCCATAGTTTTCACCTTCAATGTATTGATACTTGGTTGGGTTCACACTCATCGTGCCCTTCTTGTCGTCAAATTCTCGTGGTTGCTCGGTGCCGGAAGTGCGGTGAGTTCCCTGCAGTTTCCCATAAAACCGACGGTGCTCCGGCTACAGCTCCGGCAGAGTCTCGTTCGTGCGCTAGCTCAAGTAATTTTCTAGTCTAGAAAAAGAAAAAAAGACTTAGCTTTAACTGATCAATCTAGTTTACATTATCAGTGCAGTTTTACCAGTTGTAATCAATCCGTCACTTATTGTGTTATGCAAGTTAGGTTACTAATCTACGGATTATTGTACACAGTTACTTGTAATTATTTTTAGCGGTAACTTATGTAAAATTATTTTTATAGATTTAAGTATATGTTGAAGTTAAAATTGATGGAGTAGAATATAAAATAGGATGGTAACTTGGTTGGCTAAGGCCTAATTAGGAGAAGGGAACTGACCAAAGATTGTAACTGTAAAATGGTGAAATGTATTTGTCAGAGTTTGGAAATGAACCCCATTGTTCTTGGCATCCTTAATTCCTCTGATAGTAAGATTCCTGTCTATTGTCTATCTTCTTGTGCTATTCTTATAGTGAATTTTCTCAGATCATTTAAGCTGTTGGAACAATGCTTCAGGCTGTTGTGGCAATTGACATTACAGAGAGACACGCTGTAGTTCAAGGAATCCCTCTTGTACAAGGCTCAGACAAATATTTTTGGTTTGGTCGACCGCAACTGGTGCTTCACCTCATCCATTTTGCCTTATTTCAGGTTTGCATTTCGATACAATTTTTAAAAAGTAATGTTGGTAAACCAGAGGATGGGCATATCATTTGGTTTCAACTTTGCAAGTACAAAGTTGCCTTAATACATAATGTTGCTATAAGTAACTCGGGCTTAGAGGGGCATTTGATAATTGAAAGACAGGACATTATAAGTTCATACGATCAGCTAAGACGACGTTTATTGAGGATAAGAAATAGAATTATTTCCTTCTATCTATGGGTCAGTCAATAAACTGCTCTATCCGGTGTCTGTCAAGCATGCTGTTGAAAGATGGTGCTGGAGCGTGTAAACGTAGAAACTAGTGCATGTGCAGTACTGAAAATGTTGTATAGGAATTGTGCTAAGAAAATATAATAAAATGGGAAAGATGGTGCTGGAGCGTGGAATAATTTACTTTTTCATATCGTAATCTCTATGTATTTCATGGAATTACCTTGGCTAAACTTTCTTTTTTACTTTTTTCTATTGCTAATATATCTTTTAAACTTGCCAGAATGCATTCCAGATAACATGTTTTCTGTGGATATGGGTAATAATTCTTCTCCCTGTATCAAAAATCAAATTATGATATTGCGAGATATTCTTTATCTTTTTCTTTGTGCCAAAAAAGTATCAATAGAGATGAGGATTTTACTTTCTCTGTAGTATGAGTATGGGCTAAAGTCTTGCTTCCACGACGATTTTGAGCTGGTCATTGCGAAAATTGTTGTAGGGTATGTTTCTTGCTACAGAAAGCTACTTTGGTATATTCATTATTTTAGTTTCTAAGCTTCAAGATTCAAGCTTGCTCTTGTTAAAATCTAATTTGCCGTTGCTATTACAGGATGGCAGTCTTATTCTTATGCAGTTATATATCACTCTTCCGCTTTATGCCCTTATAACTCAGGTACTATCAGAGACTCTTTTCTACGTTTTATTCCGTGCCATACTACCTTAGGCATTTGCCATTGCTTCGTTGAACAATGGAAGTTCACCACATGATACTACTCAAATCTCTAGTCTTTTAGCATGATCTGCTGTTAACTTAGATAAAGCAGTGCCCTTTAATTTTAATGTTTGCAGATGGGATCCAATATGAAAAAATCAATCTTTGATGAGCAAACTTCAAAGGCTCTGAAGAAGTGGCATATGGCTGTGAAGAAGAGTAAGGGAGCAAGGGGAGACAGTTCTCCTACGCGAACACTAGGTAGTGCAAGTCCAAGGTCCAAAATGAGCTCACCTGTAAACCCGGCAGGCCCTGCTCTTCATCGATTCAAAACTACGGTAATTAGCTCAACAACACCGATGAATCGTGCAGAGATTGCAACTACACAGATTTATCATGATGACACAGAAATACATGTGCATGTTCCTCCAAATGGAGAACCTACTAGGAATGAAGATGACTTCTCATTTGTAAAGCCTGCTCCCCAAAGGTGAAAAAGAAGTAGGTAACCAATTAGCTTGTGCCCTTTTTCCTCCTTTTCTCTTCCCCCTTTTGCCTAGTCATATCAATGTGCTTATCCTTTTAGGACTATCACTTAAGCAGTTTGGCAGTTCCTCGGCACATATAGGTGAATTCCTTGTATAATTTCACATGAAATTGCCAAGCAATGATCTCCAATGCACTATATAATTGCTTGCCTTTGTAAGATTTTTTTTCTTGACGATTACAAGTTTAATAAAGTTAAAACTTAAAAAGAATGTCTAGGTAGGTATACTTTATATAGCCTTGGCTCCGCCACCTCAATAGCTAGCTTTTGGGGTGTGGTTCTCTCTAGGTTGTATCAACGGTATCAGAGCCACCCACCACCCTCTATGCCCACCGTGCCTTGGATGGTGACGCTCGTATTGCAGCGTTCGCACAACCGTCGAGTGACGCCAGTATTGTAGCGTTCGCACAGCCGTCGAGGACGACGGATAAGAAGCTTGGTGATTTGTTAGGTATATTGTAAGGAATGGGACTTGAGTACCACATCGGTACTACAAAGTGCTGATGTGAGGTTTATATAGTCTTGGGCTCTCCCACCTCAATAGCTAGCCTTTGGGGTGTGGTTCTCCCTAGATCAAATCATACTATATTATAAGTGTGAAGACTTTTAGGTAGAGTTGTTTTACTAAAATGCCCATAAAAAATTGAATGACTATTTTACACCTCATTTAAATACAATTTCTTTATTTTTGTAAAACAATGAATGAGGTAAATGAGTATAGAAACAGGTGGAATAATGTCCTTACAACATCCACTTAGCAAGCATATTCAATGCCTTATAATTGCTTTTCATCTTCCTATACCTATTCAATGTTTGGAAGTTCTTTTCAACTTCCACAAGTAAATTTTTAATAACTTACAGATTGTCAAAATATTAAACCATTGACGACTTGACGTTCTCTTCGGGAAATTTTAATATGCAATTTTTTTTCTTCTTTTCTTCTTCTTCTTCTTCAGTATTCATCTTCTGATATTCAATGTGATGCTAGTTATGCGTCGTGTCATGAATTTTATTGACTTTGCTCATGCATCCATCAACTCTTTTAACCATCTAAGTAAGCAATTATTTTTGCCATAGTTTAAGTTTTGCAATTCTTGCAACGAAATGATGTGTTAACAACTATTTCGACAATCTAGATCTGGCACATGAAAATTGAAGGATGTATATTTATTGCTTTTTTAGGTTTTGTTGAAAAAAGTACTACACTATTACCTCTTTTTCTGTGTGTATACATTTATTTTTATTTCTCTAGTAGTTTTATTTCTAGGAAGATTTTTTACAAATTAAAATTTTTTGAGGTGGCTATTTCTGCTTCGTATTTGTTAAATTATCTTTAGATATTCTAAAATAACAGAAGCATCAACATATAATTATTTATTAATTTTGTGAAAATAGTATTCGAATCTATGTTGGAAATTAGTCTTTTATACTATGTTAAAGGAAAATATAAATTGTTGTAGTGATTTGGTAATGATAACCTGTGCAAATTCTTAATGTGTTTAACATTTGAATAATTTTAATCTGTATTTAATTTTATCTTTCTATATTATATAAATTTTGGTGGGTTAATTAGTCAATACCATTTGACAATCGTATTTACCAGCCTCGACTCCACATGTTTAGAAGATGTCAAATAATGTTGCATTAAAATTTCGTGTTACTCATCATACTCGTATAGTTTAATACAGTAAAATTATTTTTAAAAGTTTTTATTGATTGATATGGGATGCACGTGCAACGCGCGTGTCCAGAAGCTAGTTGTATCAAATACCCGTCGGATAGTCAAGTACACATGAACTGGAATGTTTACCACTGTTATAAAAAAGAAAAAGAAAAATCTCCTATGTCACATGCAAACGGTCTTTCGACTTTTAAACAAAGGAGAAAAAGCAAGGAAATGAGTTCAATCAATCATTTTCAGTATTACCCACCCTTAATTTTGTTTTTCTCTCTTTATAGTGTTGCTAACATGCCTTGCACAAAGAATGACAAGCATATGATGTTTTAGCAATAGAGAAGCAAATCACATGGAGCACTAATCAATTTTATGGATGGTATTATCTTTCAGGGATTTCTCCTATTTATGGGAAGTCTTTTTTCAGATTATCTTTAAGTTTGTTTAAGTTGGAAATGGAATAGAATCCTCCAATAATTCATAAATGAACGATTTTTTGGCTACTTGCATTTCAATTCAAGCCAGACCTATCTCTCTTTTCCTTGGAAAACTAAGTTTTGGACCATTATAAAATTATGATCTACAAAAAAGAAGCAATCTGAATTTAGGTGTGAAATCTCCTATAAAAGCAAAAGGATTGGAAACCTTTTTTCTTCTTTTATCTTGTATGACTCTGATTCCTTACCTAAGGTAAAGGACTTCTGTTACAAAGCAAAAGAATTAAGTTTACACTTTACACTATATTGCTCAGCATCTCTTCTGTTTTCCCTCGAATATGTAAGTAGCTTTTAAATATTTTATTACAATTCATATTTGCGGTGAAAAGTTGCAATATCATTTAAACAGATATGCACATATCTTCAGAAATTAAATAAAATTGCTTGCATTGACTATATGAAATTACAATCTACTTGTGAGATTATACTGAAACTGTTGTTATTGTTATACTTGCATTGACTTTATGTATTTGTTATCTATATCTATATTTTATCTATATCTATATATAAATTACTAGATTTAGTGTAAGCGCGTTGCGCGTGTTTTCCATCTCAATGAGTAATTTTGTAAGAATATATATTTTTAAAAATGATATTTAAATTATAAAATAAATTAAAAACTTTTGAAATTGATGAATATTGATCATATATAGCTAACTCAATAAAGCGATATTCACCTTACATGTTGTTTCAATTTAATAAGGGTGAAAATCATTTACATCCCCCAAGTTTACTGTAAATCATTTACATCCCCGAAGTTTACTGTAAAAATCAAACTCATCCTCCAACTTAGAACAATTGTCATGTTCACCCTTTCATCCTACACAATGTCTATTTTACCCTTGGTATTTTCAACTCTCTTAAAACCTTTTTTATATCATTTAGATATTTTTTAATGCATGTATTTATTCATAAGTTAAAATACTATATCTTATTATATAATATAATTATATTATGAATTTATTACAAAATGCATTACTACTTTATTATTCTACAATAAATTACTTATATAAAAAGATGATTGAGAGTCATTTCTATATGGAGTCATTTGGTGGAATGAATGAAAAATGAAATTAAAATAATTTAGTACAACTCAATTAGAGTACATTTTTTTTTACTGTCTCATACATACATTAAGGCATAGGTTTTCATTTTTGTTCTAGGTTTTCTTTATTCGCTGGGGCGCTCAGTTCCTTCCTGCTTCCGGAGCTGAGGCATTGTAGTGCAGCTCCTGCTGAAGGCTGCTTTGTTTGGGAAGACGTGCTCTTGTTGTTTTCTTGCTGCGGCCGCCTCAATAAAGTTCTGGCTACCCTCTCTCTTCTTTTGCGTGCGGCCCGTGATGTTTTGATCCTTTCTTTCTTTCTTGCTCTAAGTATAAAATTATTCTAACTTAAAATTATAGAGCTAAAATCTGATTACTTGATTTTAAATTCCTAAATGTTAAACACAATAATCATAATAACACAATTGTGAGCTCACTCAGAATTATAAATTCCATCAAATTTTAAATTTATTAATACCTCTTCCGTCATGGACACTTTTTGTATTTATATTTCTAAAATTATTATATAGCTTATAAAAGAATCAAATGAGTTTTTTCTCTAGATTTTGTCTTTGTTTCATTCACAATCAATTAAAATAATATACAAAATAAGAATTTTTTTGGTTGGTCAAGGTGTTAAAGATTTGGCATATTATATGAGAATACGTACTAAGATTAACTATACGATTTTATAGTGAAGTATGCTATATCTTACAGTTTATATTTTATACGCTAATTGGTATTAGATATTTCATTCACAATTGTTCTATATAATGTCTTTTTACATCTCAACTTTTTGTCTATAAAATACTACAGAGCTCTCTAAAAGAGAAAATTCTTCTTAAAGGAAGAAGACCATAATTGTTTGGTTTCCGGTGGATTACGTCTTCCATTAAATTGAATATTTTGTACAATAACTTAGTTACTTATCTATCTATATCTATTTATATTATTATAAAAGTACGAATATAATGTTGGTTTACAAAAATAACCTTATAATATTAAGCATAATAACTCATAGTAAAAGGTCATAACCGGAATTTTAGATGCCGTTATCAATGTAATCCTATTAGTTTTAGAACATAATAGGTACGGAAATCCTAGATGTTAGCCATATAATTTTATTACTTTTAGGATCCTACTACTAATTCTTAAACCCCGAAAACTTTTTGCTAAATTAATTTATTTATAAATATGCCGGTTTGAGAATATAGTAAAAGAAAGTTTTTGAATTTGACTAAACTTAAATGTGCCCGTTTTTGGAGATAAACGAGAAAAAAAGACTGACGGCCTCTACCAATCCACAAATTTTGCTTTACTACTTAAGTCTAAATTCCAATATCACTTGGAAATCGATGGAGATAACTTATTTTCTGTTTGAGAATTGGCATATTGTCATGTAATTCTATTACCTTTAGGAATCCTATTAGTAATATATATTTCTTTTTATATCACACGTTAGCCGTGTAATCTTTTTATTTTTAGGACATATTTCTTTAAAAAGTCTATTACTAATTTAATTGGTTAACTTATTGATTTGTACAAATCCCTTTAAAAGGGGAAGGAGCCAAACACTTCAACAAAAGAAGTTTTAGTGGGTGTTTGGACATAAGAATTGTAAAATTCCAAAAAAAAAAGTGAAAAAAAATTTCAAGTGAAAATGGTATTTGAAAATTAGAGTTGTGTTTGGACATGAATATAATTTTGGGTTGTCTTTGAAGTTTTGTGAGTGAAAATTTTGAAAAACAACCTTTTGGAGTTTTTAAAATTTTCGAAAAATTCCAAAATGCATCTTCAAGTGAAAATTGAAAATTTTATGAACAAACAACGATTTCAAAAAAAAAGAGAAAATTTTTCAAAAAAATGGGAAAAATTTCTTATGTCCAAACGGGCTCTTCGTTTTTAGCTTTGGACTTTGTGCAAAAATATAATAACAAGATTCTGCGAACTTTGAGAAAGGTATTATTCCTTCCAATTATTATACTCTTTTTATTGAACTTATTAACCAAGTTTTTCTTACTTTAGCTGACGTATTCATGTGTTATTCCTAGCAGCTTGTTTGGATGGTTGTTTTCCGTTGTATCGTATTGTATTGTTATCTCAAAATAATATTTTTTTTGATTGTTTCATTAAAAATGGTTGTATTGTATTGTTAAATTCATTGTTCCAAAACAATGAAAAGTTCCTTTTTTGAAACAATCAATTTGGTGTGGTGGGATTGTTTCGTATTTTTCTTTTCAATTATGCCCTAACTTATTACTCCACAATTCTATTTTACCCTTTACTTCTTTTTCTATTTTTACTCCAAATCTCCAACCTATAACCTACTTTATTTTTTTTCAGAACTTCTGCCGCCAACGTTAAAGGTGTTTTGCCGCCTTTTGTTTTATTTTTTCTACTAATTTATTTTTAACTCAATTCTAATTAGCTGTGCTCCTTTATTTTGCCTTCTTCTATCCCGCTCCTTTGTTCTGCTTTCTTAAGGTGTTTTTCCTTCTTCTGTTTTATTTTTTAAATTATTTTTATGCATAATTTTTGATAAATTTAATATTTAAACAATTGAGGGTATTTTAGTCAACTTATCAGTTACAGTACAGTACGATACAATCAAACCAAACAATAAAATATTATTTAGCAATAACAAATAATACAACATATCCAAACATTTTATTTATAAAATGATACGGTATAATACAATACAATACATTATAAAACGACGGGGAATGATGATCCAAACAGAGTGTAAGATTAAAAACTAACCATACGTGTAGGTGATACATTCTTCCATTTTTGCTTTTTTTTTCTCCAATTTATCAACCACATTATTTGCAAAGAATTTATTCAAGGTGATTTATGTAAATAGTTATTAGATGTATATATTTGCAGAGAGAGTTTCATTCGGATCTATCAGTATTAGATCAAAATATGTTTATCTCTTTTCTGTTTGGCTTAAATATTATGTTTATTATTTAGTTCTTTCTTAATTAGCGTTCACCTATTAATTAAGCCAGTTATCAATGTTTTATTCATTTTATTGCAGAGATGTACTGGATTAGGCCGCCATGCCGCTATAGCTCCTTTGGGTCTTTTTCAAATGCACGTCTTAGAAAGTTTAATCCTAAAATTAAAATTATATAGGGATACACAATTTTTTACTTTACATTAAAATAGTTAATGATATCATATTTGGCTCATGTACAATTGTAGAGGTAAAAAATTTCAAAACAATTTTACGTTTTTTTCGAATGTTAAAACCATCATAAATAGTTCATCTACAACTGTGAAGGTAAAAAATTTCAAAATATTCTAAAATAATTTACGTCATTTCCCAATGTGTAAAATTCAATATATTGACTTTTCTTTATATGTAGAATTTATATTGTAGATCCTATGCATAAATAACAAGCTTTAAAAATAGAGATGTATTGTAATATTCTTCTTACAGAAAATATTACAAGAAAATATATGTTAAAAACAAAATTGCTAATTGTAGCAATTGTACGATAAAAACGTCGTTTGCGAGTAAAGGCAAACAGATAAAAAATCTTTCACTTTTTTTATTTCTTTATATTAAATAAATATGTTTCTAATAAATCTATATAACACTTTATAATACTATTTAAAACTTGACGTGTTTGATTGCAAATACTGTTATACTGTTTGATGCTATAAAATACTTGCTAAGTTGCGTTGTTAAAGAATATATCTAATTAATCTCCCATAATATTGGTATCTTCAATTTTAGTTTTGGCATACTAAATATATAATTCGATGACAACTTGAATATTCGGCTAACAACAAGGGCATATATAGCATTCCATGATTTCTTGCTTCGTGTCAAAAATGATAAAGAGCATACAACAAAAGATAATTTAATCCATCTTCCAAAATAAATGGTCATCAAGCTCAATGATAATATTAGTTGTGAAGATCGCTTAACAAGGAAAATATTTTCACTGAATAAAAATAAAAGTTTGCAAGGTACATGACAGAAAGAGCTATATTACCTAGCAGAAATGAATATATTGATCAATTAGATGAGATGTTGATTGCTAAGTTTCTTGGTGAGAGCAAAATATTTATCAGTTTCGACTCAATAGAAGATTATACCAACTATTTACCAAAAAAATACTTAAATATTTAACACCAAATAACATCCCACCTCACAAATTTGTTGTCAAGTTCATTATTTTTTTATGTTTTATTTTCACGTATGTATATAATAGACAAAAAATTCTTTCACCGCAAGTCTTTGAAAGCCAAAAGTCAAAATACATGTTTTAGTGAGTTTTTAATTCCGTTTGACAATTAAAGGCCATTAATTATTTTTTTTTTACGTGGTTTTTGTTTATTTAGTGGCTTCATGGTGCATTAGTTTTTTAATTGGTAGTTGCTTTTAGCAGGAGAATTGAAGATATTCTTATTAATTTAAAAATAAATTTCCACATCACACAGGCTGATTTTGAAGCAAAATACATTCATCATGTTACTAAGAAACTTAGATCCATTCAATAGCTTATGTAATAGTATAAGAATAATATGTAAAGATTTTGACAACAACGATATATATGCAAAAATCATAATTATCGGTCAATGTACTTTCAAGCATGCGTAATTCATCCCCAGAATTCAACTTTCGCCTCCAGAAAATGAAGGATATCTTTTCAAAATTTATCGAAAAATAATTTCCAATACACTTCTATTTTGCAATGACAATAAATAAAGTTCAAGGGCAAACAATTTCAAATGCTATACTGTATTTTTCGCAACATATTTTCTCGCATGGATAATTATATACTACACTTTTAAGAGGAATATCAATGTCCGCAACAAAAGTTCTGGTTATAACGGAGCTAGCAAAGCGTCAAAATGAAACATACATAAAGAACATCATCTACAAAGAAGACTTAGGTAAGAACTATAAGTATAATAATATTATCTAACTAACATGGCTAAATTGATCATTTTTGCAGGTTCAAATAACGATGTTCAATCATTTTGAAATCATGTCTTATGCTAATGTAACGACATTTTCCGGTGTTTAAATAATTATTGTATTCTATATAATTCTCTCATTACTTAAATTTTATATTCCTTCATAAAAATAATTGCCTAAACCATTAGGTACAATTTTTAACGTGCAACGCACGTTCGTAGAAACTAGTACTCTATTAAAAGTACGAAGGCCCTTAGCGAAATGTCGTTCGTCTTTTTTACCCTTTAAAAATTGAAATCACACTAGACGAAATAGTCATTTTATTATTTTCTTAATATTTACATATAGTCATTTAATTAATCTCCTACTATTTAGGAATGATCATTTAATTATTCTCCTAATATTTTTAAACTAGGAAAGTTTGTTATTTATCTAATATTTAGGAATAGTCATTTAATGAATTTCTTACTATCTATGATAGTCATTTAATTATTCTCCTAATATTTATAAACTAAGAAAGTTTTTAATTCAACTCCATTTATATTTAGGAGTACCAAATTTCTTCTTTTAGGTTTCGAGGAGGTTTTTTTAGTTAATAAAATTTTGCCAATAAGTTTTAATTCTTCTTTAGTTAATAGTAAAGTTTTGACGTAGGAAAGTTAGACAAGCTTCGGTACTAACTTATTAGGACTAATTTTTAATAAAATATAATAGGTGAAAAATGAGCCCCTTGAGCTTAATTGTGGATTAGGAATCTTTATTTTATTAATAAAGTTTTCTTTGTCTATTTGAACTATATATAATTTTACCTTATATAAATTTTCTCTGTCTATTTTACTCATAATTTCAAAAGCACATTATGTTAAGTAGTAATAACCTAGCAAATTAAAGTTCATTGTAATTTAGTTTCTATGGATCCAATAATAATGCATCAGAGGACCGTCGTAGGACAATATTTCTTCATTTTTTAGTCACTTGTACTTTTATTTGTAATTTTTCTAATTAGTTTATAAAGAATATTTCATAATGTTTAATCTTAAAGTTTTGTATGCAATAATATAGGATACACGCGCAACGCGCGTACCCTAAGACTAGTATACATAAATTCGTACGTGGTATTAAATTATTAAATAATAGGAGGACTTACATAAGGAAAGAGTTAATGGCTAAAGCTTCGATGTCCTGAATTTTAGGAAAAAAAGCTTAATGACTATTTGTCTAGTGTAAACTTTATTTTTAAAGGGTAAAAAAGGCAAACAATATTCCGTTAAGGGTCTTCGTACTTTTATTATAGTATAGATATAGATTACTATATTAAAAGCATGTAGGCTCTTAACGAAATATCGTTCGTCTTTTTTACCATTTTAAAATGTAGTTCACATTGGACAAAATAGTTATTAGATTATTTCCTAATATTTAGGAATGGTCATTTAATTTTAATTATTATAAAAGCACGAATAATTTATACTAAATGTTGAACGATAAAAATATCCCCAAAACATTGATCGACCTTTATGACCTTTAATATTTATATAATTTAAGGATATAATTGTAAATCACCAAAGGCAGAATTTTTTTCCATTTAAACTACACCTACACTGAGCCTACAAAGTTGCTTTTGGGTCAAATCTCCTCACGACCTAATTCTTCGTCGTAGCCTACTTATATTATACCACAAATATGTTTAACTTTCTTCCTTTCTGTAGTTTACAAATAATTATTCTTATGATATTTCAAAGACGACAATCATTGTACTTGTGGAACTGCTTGTTTTCATAATGGATCACTAGAGCCAGCCTTACAATCAATTGTAGTCAAGACTTCTCTTAATTTCATGCATTGTGTTACTTTTCAAGTATTATCTTTTATAATTAGCAAAATAATTTTTTTAGAAATTACTATTAGTTATTCTGTAATTAGAAATTAATTTTGGTACTTTCACTTCGTTTTCAGGCTTGGTTCTTTGGAGCGCAGGAATATTGCCATAATGAAATGGAGAAGATCACTAATAATTTTTATGAAGAGAATTTCATCCAAAAAATTCAATATTCAGGATAAATTAATATTTATACAAGATGGATTGATGGCGAAGTATGCCGGAGATTCTATTGTCTAAACATATGGCTAATGTTGATTATTCACAAATATTTTACGTGAGTAAACTCTATTTCACCGCTTTATTCCCTCAAGTGGTTAATTATGTCACTAAGTTTGTGAGTTTGCAAAAAAAAAAAAAAAAGGATGAAACTGTATTACTTGAAAGTTCAGAAGATAAATTATTCTTAAATAAAGTATTTTAATGTTGGATATAACTGTAATATTTAAACTAACTCACAATATCTAGGATGTTCAATCCATCTAAAAAATTGCGGGCGAATACACTTTTTACTAGATGAGAAGACAAAATACTCATAATTTTTCTTTTGATAAGGACCAGATACCATAATTAATAGGATTTATACTAGATGAGGAGACAAATATGATTTTTTACCTGGGATGGGATCCTTGATTATGTCTTATTAACATAGTATATGAATTTAATTAAAGTAACAAAATTTGTCAAACTTTCCCAAAATTATAATTAGTTCTTTATTATCTTTTTAAAGGTTGGCGTACAGCTTCAAACGATATGTTAGGCAGGATTTTTTCATGTCACATGTTAATATAAGGATCAGTAGGTTTGTAATAATTAGTTTTTTTTTTCTATTCCTTTATTTTTGTTGATTAAATATAAGCAAAATTCAATTGCAATATATCAGACAAAATATGTCATTCTATCATATGAACTCTAAAAATACTCCCATATTCCACTATATCTTCTTTTCTTTCTATAATAAGCTATATGTTTTTAGTTAACATGATTTCCTTCTATTTTCAGAAAAACTAATATTTTCTTTTGAATGTTCTAAAAAAAATTCGAGTTCCTTAAGAATGGGCTAAAAAAAGGAAGGGCGTTTTCGGAGATAACCAAAGGAAAGTTCAGCTTCCATTCACTGATTCAAGGGTTTTAGATGGGATGGACATAAGAGTTTGAACGAGCGAGTGACTTCAGGGTTCCACAGGTTCCAAAGGCTAAAAGAAGGAGTAGTTGATCCAGTAGTTCTAAATATAGATAGAAGAATCTCGAATGAACAAGCATTCACAAATGTCGATTCATTCAAGCAAGAGAGTGCAACAATCCTTTTCTTGACACTGGTCCCGTAAACGAGTGAAAAACACCTTGTACAGTTTCCCCTTTCCCTTTCAAGAGTTCAGTTTACTCGAAAACGGATAGCCATTAAGAAAAACGGCAATTGGATATTTGGTTTTAACCGGTTGCCCCACCCTTATAGTAAATACTGGTAAGAGGGAAAGAGCACTCCCGACCTTCACCCAAACAGTACAAGAATGTCAATCCACCTATTGGTGTGCTGCTGCCCTCAACCGACCTAATTGTCCTAATCCGGTTGTCCTCACTAAGAACAGATCCCTCCAAACTGTTAAAACACTTCCATAGATTTGATCGTGGTTTATAATTATAGCTTTCATACCTGTTTGTTTCTTTTTATTTTCTTTTTTATCATCTTTCGGATAAAGAGCGAACAACAAAAACCATCTAAGGAAAAATACACCCAAAATATCATCTATAAAGAAAGTATTAGATAAAATACAATCTCACTATATATTTCTATGATATAAATAGATATACTATCTCATTAACTTAACTAAATTACCTATATTTGCATTTTGACTTCAAGTATTAAAATGATTTTTGCTTTTTTGTTTTTTCACTTCAATTGCTATAATAAAAATTCATATAAATAATTAATCAAATATATACGTGCAAAGCACGTACATAGAGACTAGTATTATTATAAAAGCACGAATAATTTAAGCTAAATATTGAACGATTAAAATATCCCAGAAATATTGTCACGACCCAATTTCATTACTGGTCGTGATGGCGCCCAACACCGTTGTCAGGCAAGCCAACCCGAAAATATTAGTGAGTTCTCTTTTTACTTTACCAAAACAATTCCAGTATTTTCTTAATTTGGAATTGAAACAAGTGATAATTAGCGACGTGAATTCATTATACAACCCAAAAGAGTAGTCTACCAATGTGTGTGCCAAGACCTGGTGTCACAAGTATATGGGCATCTAGTAGAATATACAAAATAATAAATCTATCCTACTGTATGAAATAGAATAGACAGTCAAAAACAAAGAGAGACTCCATCATGCTGCTGAACGGCCTAGGAAGGGAGCAGCTCACCGTGGAAATCTCGGCCTACTATCAAGAATGCGCACCAGACTGTAGCCAGATGTACCTGTCTCAGATCCTGTACAATTAAGTACAGAAGTGTAGTATGAGTACATAAACAGTATGTACCCAGTGAGTATCCCGTCTAATCTCGAAGAAGTAGTGACGAGAGGTCGACTTAACACTTACTAGGGTCAAATAATATAAGAAAGTGTTATGCTAAGCATGGATGTCACAATTAAATACAATTTATAGCAAGAAGTGATGGGTTATTTCCTAGATAATATCATAGATAGCCATTTACATTTCGGGGAATTTAACACAGTTCAAATCACAGAAAATACCGAGCAAGAAGCATGCGCAAATAGTGCCGAGATCGTACGACCCGATCCAACATAAAAATAAAGTGTGCACTGTCGGAGGGTCGAACGGCGCGAACCATAGATGCATCTATTACCCCGCTCGCGAATCATACATGCGACGCGGTCAAATATAATTAAACACAACAAACTGTCAGACAGGGATATATCTGGGAAGCAATTACTCAAAGAAATGTCAACTTCTCTTTAAAAGGTCAAGAAAATGGAGTTCCTCTTTATAAATTCATTTACCACGTTCAACATGATTTAAGCAATCTAATTTGACCATAAAGTTACACGAATAGCACATAAAGCATACTTTTGGGTCCTAGACTACCCGAACTTAAGCATAATAGTGGCTACTGATCGGGTCCAACCCTACACCACTACAAACTGAAAAGAGCGGTCGATGCAGCTTTTATCCGAAAAGGTCGGGATCGAATCCACAGGGAGCTAGAATGTTTGGGATTTGGATTCCTATCCAAATTAGCAGTGTGTAGTGCTCTTGATCACACTTCCAGTCATAATTGTTTGTTTGTTACTTCTAATTTTATACTAATGATGTGCGAAATTAAGCTAAGTATAAATGTTTGTAAGGTTTTCTAAATGGTTAACGAGGCACTAGGGAAGTAACTTTCTCCTAGGTGAATACTTGACGGGTTCTAAAGCCTAAGGCAAAGTTGTTATGTTGGGGATTGAGATGTAGCCAATGCACGAAACTACTCACTCTATACCTCTCGATAGCTTGAGTGACTTTGCCCTGATTGACTTTCTCAGGACCAATTTGGTGTCAAAATTGTGCAAGCAATATAGTCTCAAGTCGGGTATTACTATCTCTAGGTTTAACCCTTTAATTTGGGGCTATCAATCTCTTGAATACACCCCAATTCCTTGTTGGACTGATTTTTCTAGATTCAAGCTCTCTTTCTCAAGAAGAGCCCAAGTCAAAAAGGCACAAATTAGTGTTTGCAACCACTAATTCACATGGAAAATACAAATCAGTCCAAATATCGACCACCTATAAACATCTAAGCCTTAAAACAAAAGACGCATCAAATACCCACACTAGGGTTGAGCCACAACCCTAGCTAATGGGTCTAGCTGCTCATAATAATAGAAGAAATCAGATATTTAGATGAAGAATAACCCATATAATATAATTACAAGCTAAGATATAAAGATTTGTTGGCCCAAGAACAGGTGAAGTTTTGAAGATTAACAAAAGAACTCAGACATGGACCCGGTCCATCTTGTGAAGCACAGTCATGATCAACCTATACATGTGAGATGCACGTGAAGGAGATAAGTCCTAATGATCAAGCAACAATATCTCCTGATCTGATCGAAAAGGTTGCATATTGGATAAGGAGAGAAAGTCTCCTTATATGAAGAGAACACAATCTAGGATGAAGATAGTGTTAGAGTTTGAAATCATCATGCTCTTCTACGATAGAAGAGCAGCGATCGAATCCCAATCAAACTCTGATTACTAACCTATTAAATATGAGTGTTGTTTTCTTTTATAGGTGTTGCACATACGCAGAAGTTAAACTTAAATTGAGAGCAAAAGAGCAAGGCGATTTTGCAAGCAATTTATGTGTGGTTTAAGTGTGCACTCCTGAAGCTACTTGAACGTGATAGAAGAACCAGTTCCAAGTGTCTATCTTTTATTCTAGTTCAATTGTAGTAGGTGATTTTACATTGTACCTTTCAGCTTTCATAGAAGCAATTGTATTAGGTACCTAGAGTATTCAAGTTAGAGTTAACTTGAAGTTGTCGCAGCAGTTGAGGTTGTGTGCCACAACGGGATTAGAGTTAATCCTTAGGTTTACAAAGAGTTTTTGTAAATGCTGCTTTGGCTCAGTGATTTTAGTGGAAGTTTGGGAAAATCCTACTGAGTAGTAGGTCGTGGTTTTTTCACCTTTTGAGCCAGGTATTTTCCACGTAAAAATCTCTGTGTTCTTTATTTTCAGTATTTATTATTCCGCAAACAGTAGTAGTTGGAACACCTAGAAGAACCAGGTCCTTCTATAGTGTAGTTAAGCGAAAATTGGGTACCACACAAATCACCCCCCTCTTGTGTGGTATTGACGCTTAAAATATCAATTGGTATCAGAGCAGGTTATCCTTGAAGAGGTTAACACCTTAGGAAAAGATCGAGATGAGTGCACCACCTGGAAACTGGGAAGGGCAATCCACTGCCAGGCCTCCACTCTTTAATGGTCAGTATTATTCTTGGTGGAAGAACAGGATGAGAGATCATATCATAGGAGAAGATTATGAACTCTGGGACATAGTCACTGATGGTCCCCTGGCAACTACAAAGAAGAATGATGAAGGAGTGGACGTGCCAAAGACAAAAGCTGACTGCACTGCTGAAGACTTGAAGAAATGGGAGAAGAATGCCAAGGCCAAGAAATGGCTTGTGTGTGGACTGGGTCCAGATGAGTACAGCAGGATTCAAAGCTGTACCACTGCCAAGGAGATATGGGACACTTTTACAAGTGGCTCATGAAGGAACTCCTCAAGTAAAGAGATCAAGAGGAACACTGCTATGTTCTCAATATGAGAATTTTACTATAAGGGAAGGAAAAACTATTCAGGATATGTATACAAGGTTTACAACACTAACAAATGAACTCAAATCTCTTGGGAGAATTATCCTTGAAGAAGACAAGGTTGAGAAGATCTTGACAAGGGTCTTGCCAGTGACTTGGGAAAGCAAAATTACTGCTATTCAGGAATCAAAGAACATTGCTACTCTCAAGTTGGATGAACTTATTGGAAACCTCACTGCCTATGAACTGAGAAGGAAAACCATGAAAATGGATGCACCCAAGAAGGAGAGGAGTCTGGCTCTCAGAATAGCTGAAGGTGCAGATCTAGAAGATGATGAAATGGCCATGATCACACGGGATTTCAAAAAGTACCTAGTGAGAGGAAAGAGTTCATGAAGAGGTACAACCTTTAACAAACCAAGGGCTCCTGAGAAACAAACTAATGAGGGTTGTTACAAATGTGGCAAGACTGATCACATGATCAAGAACCGTCCTCAGTGGGAAATTGAATGGAAGAAGGAAAGGGCTGAACGAAGGAACAGGAAGAAGGAACAGGTTCAACCCAAAAGGAACAAAGGATCAACAAAGGCTATGGTCGCTATTTGGGGAGAAACATCAAATAAGGACTTAGAAGATGAAGCTGGAGATGAACAAGCACTTATGGCCATCGGAGAATCAGATGATGAACAAGAGGTAAGTGCCCTTCATCTCAAAGACAAGATTAAATTTTTGTCTAAAGAAAGGTTGTCTGAACTATTGCTAGACTTCACTGATGAGTCTGAGATAATTAACAATGAGAAGGAAGATCTGTCTAGGGAGTGTGCAATCTTAAAAGACAAGTGCAGAAATCTAGAATCTAGGGCTAAGGAGAGTGACAGTAAAAATGCTGAGTTGAAGAACCAGGTTCTTGAACTTGACACCAGTGTCCTAGAGCTTAGGTCTGAAAATAAACTGAAATTAGGAACAAGAAAGACGAAAGCTGATCACACACACCTCACCTTAGAAGAAAACTTAGGAAAAATGAAGGATGAGTTGTACAAGAAGGATGAGCAAATAAGAGTCTTAAAAGAAGACCTAGGGAAGGTAAAGCATGAACTAGACAAAACTTGCAAATGGAATAAGGCTTCTGATGCACTTTCCTGGCTACTAGAACATCACAGTAGCAACAAAAGAGGACTTGGCTATAGGACTCAAGCACCTAAGGGATCCAAACTAGTTTGGGTTCCTAAGACTAACCCCTGATTTCTTTTTGCAGGTCCAAGTGAAGGGGAGTAGCCAAATATGGTACATGGATAGTGGCTGCTCAAAACATATGACCGGAAGCAAGAACCAGTTCCTTTCACTTGAGGACTTGAAAGGAGGGAATGTCTCCTTTGGAAATGGGAAGAAAGGTGAGATCATTAGGGTTGGAAAGGTAGGTAAGACAGACTCTCACTCCATTGAGAATGTCTACTTGATAGATGGCTTAAAGTATATCCTAATCAGTGTGTCACAACTGTGTGACAGAGGTAACCTTGTATCATTTACCTCTACCAAATGTTTTGTGATTAACCTTACCACTGACAAGATTATTTTGCAGGGAAAAAGAGTTAACAATATTAACATTGTAGATTTGTCCACTCTTTCAGAAAATGAACTCACTTGCTTAAGTGTATTGGATAATGATCCCCTCCTGTGGCACAAAATACTTGGTCATGCAACTCTGAATAAACTCAACAAATTAGTCTCCAAGGACTTGGTGATAGGGCTACCTAACATCAAGTTCAAGGAAGACAAAGTTTGTGAGGCCTGTGCAAGGGGGAAGCAAGTAAGATCATCCTTTAAAAGCAAGAAAATAGTAAGCACGACCAGGTCGTTGGAACTGGTTCATATGGATCTCTGTGGTCCAATGAGAACATTGAGCAGAGGTGGTAAGAAATATGTGATGGTACTTGTTGATGATTATTCTCGGTTTACCTGGGTACTATTCTTAACATCTAAAGATGAAGCATTTGATATGTTTACTACTTTTGTTAGAAAGACTAAGAAACAATTAGGTAATCAACTTGCATCCATTAGGTCTGATCATGGAACTGAATTTGAAAATGCTAAGTTTACTGAATTTTGTGATGAGCATGACATAGATCATAACTTCTCTGCCCTTAGGACTCCTCATCAAAATGGAATAGTTGAAATAAAGAACAAGACTCTTGAAGATATTGCTAGGACATGCTTCTTTCTAGTAAATTGCCCCACAGCTTCTGGGCAGAGGCTGTAAACACTGCATGTTACATCATCAATAGGTGCATGACTAGACCTCTTGTAGAGAAGACTCCCTATGAGTTACTTAAAGAGAGAAAGCCAAATATATCCTATCTTAGGGCATTTGGATGTAAGTGCTTTGTGCACAACAATAGAAAAGACTCCCTAGGTAAGTTTGATCCCAGAAGTGATGAGGGAGTATTCTTGGGATATTCTTCATATAGCAAAGCATATAAAGTATTCAATAAAAGAACTTTGTGTGTAGAGGAAAGTGTGCATATAGTGTTTGATGAAACTAACATTCTTTCTGAGAGACAGGAACATGAAGATGAGGCTATTGGGCTGGTAAGAGATTTGACTGAAGTCTCAGCACAGCCTAAAGTGGCACCAAAAGAAGGAATAGGTGATGGAACAGGTTCTTCCATCCAGGGCAACCTGACAGGGGGAACTGATCAAAGAGGAACTGAAACCAATCCCCTAAAGGAACCTGTTCATGACTCTGTTCCTCAGCAACAAAACATGGGAGAAACATCTAGCAGAAATCATTTGGTTGTGAAACCTCATAAGTATCAAAGTTCTCATCCCATTGGGAATATAATTATTGATCCAACCTGTGGAGTCAAAACTAGATCACAATTAAAGAATTTGTGTGCTTTTGATGCTTTCCTATCTCTTATTGAACCTAAAAATGTTGTTGAGGCTTTGCAGGATGCAGATTGGGTAAATGCAGTGCAAGATGAACTCAATCAGTTCGAGAGGTCAAGTTTGGCATCTAGTTCCAAGACCCAAGGACAGATCAATCATTGGCACAAAATGGGTCTTCAGAAACAAACTTGATGAAGATGGAACTGTTACAAGAAACAAGGCAATACTTGTGGTACAAGGTTACAACCAAGAGGAGGGTATAGATTATGATGAGACTTTTGCTTCTGTTGCAAGACTAGAAGCAATAAGACTCCTCATAGCCTTTGCAGCACACATGGAATTCACTCTTCATCAGATGGATGTCAAAAGTGCCTTCCTGAATGTCACCTAAAAGAAGAAGTGTTTGTGAAACAACCTCCAGGGTTTGAAAGCAAGGAATGTCCTGAGCATGTGTACAAATTAGACAAGGCTCTCAATGGACTCAAGCAGGCTCCCACAGCATGGTATGAACGATTGTCCAAATTCCTGCTTGAACATGGTTACAAAAGAGGTAAAATTGACAGTACCTTGTTCTTGAGGGAAAAAGGTAAGGATCTTCTAGTGGTACAAATATATGTTGATGACATAATTTTTGGGGCTACCACTGATAAACTAAGTAAGGATTTTGCCAAATTAATGGGGAGAGTTTGAAATGAGTATGATGGGTGAGTTTAACTTTTTCTTAGGCTTACAGATCAAACAAAGCCCAAATGGAACCATGATCCATCAGCAGAAATATGCAAAGGAGCTGATCAGAAAGTTTAAAATGGATGAATCAAAGGAAATGGATACCCCCATTGCAACTGCCACCAAATTAGACATAGATAAACCTGGTTCATCTGTTGATCAGAAATTATATAGGGGTATGATTGGTTCATTTTTGTATCTTACTGCCAGCAGACCTGACATAGTTTTCAGTGTAGGGCTTTGTGCTCGCTTCCAGGCTAATCCAAAGGAGTCTCACTTGATTGTTGTCAAGAGGATATTGAGATATTTGAAAGGCACTACTGATATGTGTCTTTGGTACCCTAAAGGTAGTAATTTCAATCTAGTAGGGTATGCTGATGCTGATTATGCAGGTTTTCTTGTGGATAGGAAAAGCACCTCAGGTATGGCTCATTTTCTTGGTTCATGTCTTGTATCATGGGCCACTAAAAAGCAAAATTCAGTGGCCTTATCCACTGCTGAGGCTGAATATGTTGCTGCTGCCTCTTGTTGTGCTCAATTGCTATGGATTAAACAGCAGCTGATAGACTTTGGCATTGAAGTGGGTTGCATTCCTATATTCTGTGATAACACTAGTGCTATAAGTATGACAAAGAACCCTGTTCATCATAAGAGAACTAAGCACATAGATGTTAGACACCACTTCTTAAGAGATAACTATAAGAAAGGATTGATCTCTATAGAATTTTGTGCTACTGATAAATAAATAGCTGACATCTTCACTAAAGCACTGAGTAGAGAAAACTTTGAGAGGAACATGTTGGAATTAGGGATGATTAAGATCACCTAATAGGTCCAAATCAGAATGCACAAGAAAAAAAAATGAAAAAAAAATTTTATTTTTGGCTAGGATCTCTGAACTTGTGTAGATATCTAGATTAATTCTTACTCAGCTTCATACTTTAATTAGTATACTCCTGTGACATATGTTAATATGACTCACTGATCTCTTACAAAATTTTCTCCATTATGGTTATTTGAGGCATGTTCAAGAGAATTCTAAATGAAGAACCTGGTTCATCAGTATGGGTTCATCTGAAAGCTAAGGTATGTTTTCTATACTCTGCACATTAGAAATAGAAATGTTTAAATCAGGAGCAGAAGTCCTACAATTGTTCAATTCCTAGAAAAATCTATCCGTTAGCTTTGAACCAGTTTCGTCTGCCTAGAACTCTAAACCGGAAAAATTGCCTAAAATCTAGAGAAGATAAAACGATCATTCAAACCTGAAATTCAGGTTGATTAGACCTCTAATTGACCACTGCTAAAAGCTGTCGTTACCCATTAAATGTGTATTTCTCTTTAAATACACATCATTCCCTCTGCCAACTCCATAATTCTAAACCGTCAAAAATTTCTCTTTCACTTACTCTCTTCTTCTCCAAAATTCTAACTCCCTAATTCTCCCAGAAATTAGAGATAATGTCAAACCCCCAAGACAATCCTGGAACTCCTCCACAACCCACTCCATCTGATTTATCTTCCTCTCCTCCCCCCAGCACAACTCCCAAACCCAGGCTGCGAAGGGTCAAAATGCTTACTCGAAAAATAGTGGCTTCTGGAGCTCTTAAAAAGAAGTTGAATGCAAAATTAAAAGCAAGTCAGGTCCAAGACTCCAAGTCTACCTCTGATTCTGAGTCGTTTAAGTCAGCAAGTGAGGGTGAAGAAACTGGGTCTTCTGACTCAGAGAAGGCTCAAGATTCCTAGGCAATCTCTTCTGAAAATTTGGAAACTAGGTTTGTTTTGGTTGGGCCAATCAGGGATGTAGAATTACCTGGAGTAGGTAGGAGTGGTGGTAAAAAGAACTCTACAAAAGAGAGAGAGAGGGTGCATGTAGTGATGAGAGGGGAAATGGGAAAGGAGTGGTTGATCAATCACCCATCGCTGGTCTGTCTATGCCTGCTATTTGTGGGGTTGAACAAGAACTTGTAGAAGAAAGTGGTAAGAAGTCAGGGGGAAGTGGTTCTGGTGAAGCTGCTGAGGGGTTGGTTAACTTAAGTTCACTGAGAGATGAACCTGGTTCATCAGTTGAAGAAACCCTAGCAGACCTCTTAAAAAAGGTGGGGGCTAGTTATGATCCAAAGAAGAGAAAACCTACCACACCAAAAGCCCCCAATGTTCCCAAATCCTCTAAGAAAAGAAAGGTTTCCTCCCCAACACCTACTGCCACTTCCTTGCCAAAGGGAAGAGCCACAAGAAGCAGGGTGAAACAGAGTGAGGCTGATCTACAAAGGGCTTTAGATGAAAGCAAGAAGAAAAGAAGGAATATAGGAAAAGGGAAGGTTGCAGAGTCCTAAGAGGCTGCTGAAGATGAGGAGATGGAACTGGTCCATCAAGAAAGGGGTACATCTGTGGAGGTTGAGGAGATGGAACAGGTCCATCAGGAGGCAGTTCAACAAGTGGAGGTTCAGACCCCCAAGCCCAAAAAGCCCAAGACTTCTTCCAAGAAGTCGTCCACTGTGTCCGAGGCTACTGAACCTTCACTAGCCAAGAGGACAAGGTCTGCAGTGAAAAACAAACAGGCAAAAATTTCTGAAGAAGAGGAATAGAGTGAAGAAGAAGAAGATGAGTCTGGTGAACAAGACAAGCTTGCCATGTTAGGCAAAAGAAAAATTCTGAAAGGTAGACTGCTGAAAGACCTGGTGGAACCAGGAATGATAAGATTGGTGGATGCTTTAGATGCTCAGGGATGGAAGGACATGGTCCTTCAGATGGATGGTAGGCTAGCCAAAAATGAGCTAATTGAGTTTATGGCAAATGCTGAGGTTAAGGATGGCAAGGTTAGTAGCCTGGTGAAAGGAGTTCAAGTGCAGTTTGATGCAGAGAAACTGGGAGAGATCCTGGACATACCCTCTGAAGGGTTTGATGACTATACAAGGCAAAGGTGGCCTTGCCTGGACTCCCTCCCTACTGCTCTTGCAATTACTAGGAGGTTTTGTGATTCTGAAGATGTGAATGAAGCCAGGGCTGTGCAGAAAAGTGAAATGAAGCCTGAGCACAAGGTCTTGTTTGAATTTGTGAACAAGTGTTTATTGCCCAGACAGGAGAGAAGACACATTGCAAATTATATGGATTTAGTTCTTATGGTGTGCCTGGACAGTGGAAGGCAAATTAATTGGCCTGCCTTAATCATCAAGCTGCTGGACAGGGTCATCAATGGCTCCAAAGCACATGCTACCCCCTATGGCTTTATTCTGACCATGGTTCTGGATAGGCTCAATGTTCCTCTGAAGAAATGGGAAATGGCATCAAGCAAGGATCATTTTGGCATTAATACTCTGATTGCCTGTGACTATTTGGTCAATGCCATACCAAATGAACTTGGTTCATCCCAGAAGACACCCATCAACAGCAAAGTCAGGACTCTGGTTCAGGAATGTGCAGCCAAGGATGCTGAGATAGCTAGTCTCAAAGCTCGTGTGGCTGAGGTGGAATCTGAGAGGGATGGTCTCAGAACTGAGCTTACCAAAGAAAAGGAGAAGAATGATGGAATTATTCATAATATGCTGAACCTTCTCCAAGCCCAAACCCAACCCTCTAGCTCCCCCAAGCCTTAGGACTCCTAGCTTTTATCTCCTGAACGTGTTCAGTACCTCAGTGACCCAGATTAGGGATTTTTCTATCTTTTGTTTTTGCTCATGGTTTGAATATTTTTCTTTTTTTTGTGGATTGTTGGTGGCAACATATCTCTGTCAATGATAACTACTGTTTTGCTCTTGTTCAATGTTAATCTGTCCTTGATAGTTTAAATATATTTGCTTGATTACTGATGATTAAACCATGATTGCACTTGCAGTCGCCCCAGTGGCCATGAGTACTTATTAAAATCTGGGACTCACACTTTGTATGCAACTTTTCGATGATGCCAAAAGGGGGAAGAGATATTGTGCTTTACACATTCTGAATAAGTGATATTTATAACCTAATTAACCTGGTCCTTGATGATAAGTGAATTTTCTAAATTTGGTATTGATGGTTAAGCTGAGTTCTTATAGGTTCCAAATAAGTAAAAAGCACAGAGTTTGTCAGCATCAAAAAGGGGGAATTTGTTGGCCCAAGAACAGGTGAAGTTTTGAAGATTGACAAAAGAACTCAAACATGGACCAGGTCCATCTTGTGAAGCACAGTCATGATCAACCTATACATGTGAGATGCACGTGAAGGAGATAAGTCCTACTGATCAAGCAGCAATATCTTCTGATCTAATTGAAAAGGTTGCATATTGGATAAGGAGAGAAAGTCTCCTTATATGAAGAGAACACAATCTAGGATGAAGATAGTGTTAGAGTTTGAGATCATCATGAACTCTTCTACGATAGAAGAGCAATCGAATCCCAATCAAACTCTGACTACTAACCTATTAAATATGAGTGTTGTTTTCTTTTACAGGTGTTGCACATACGCAGAAGTTAAACTTAAATTGAGAGCAAAAGAGCAAGGCGATTTTGCAAGCAATTTATGTGTGATTTATGTGTGCACTCCTGAAGCTACTTGAACGTGATAGAATAACCAATTCCAAGTGTCTATCTTTTATTCTAGTTCAATTGTAGTAAGTGATTTTACATTGTACCTTTCATCTTTCATAGAAGCAATTGTATTAGGTACCTAAAGTATGTTAGAGTTAACTTGAAGTTGTCGCAGCAGTTGAGGCTCTGTGCCACAACGGGATTAGAGTTAATCTTTAGGTTTACAAAGAGTTTTTGTAAATGCTGTTTTGGCTCAGTGATTTTAGTGGAAGTTTGGGAAAATCCTACTGAGTAGTAGGTCGTGGTTTTTTCACCTTTTGAGCCAGGTGTTTTCCACGTAAAAATCTTTGTGTTCTTTATTTTCAATATTTATTATTCCGCAAACAGTAGTAGTTGGAACACGTAGAAGAACCAGGTCCTTCTATAGTGTAGTTAAGCGAAAATTGGGTACCACACAAATCACCGCCCCTCTTGTGTGGTATTGACGCTTAAAATATCAGATGAGCAGGGGGAGAGCGACATGTCCAGACGAGATCCCGGTGGAATTTTGGAAGAGCATAGGTAGGGCGGGCTTGGAGTGGCTCATTAGGTTATTTAATGTCATTTTTAGGACAAATAAGATGCCCGAAGAATGGAGATGGAGTGCGATGGTCCCGCTTTATAAGAACAAGGGTGATATCCAAAGTTGCAACAACTATCGGGGCATCAAGTTACTAAGCCATACTATAAATGTTTGGGAGAGAGTGGTGGAGCTGAGGTTGAGAAGGATCGTGACTATTTCTGAAAACCAGATCAGATTTATGCCAGGACGTTCGACTACAGAAGCTGTCCATCTTGTTAGGAGGTTGATGGAGCAGTATAGGGAGAGGAAGAGGGATTTACATATGATGTTCATCGACTTAGAGAAGGCTTACAATAAGGTACCGATGGAGGTGTTGTGGAGATGTTTGGAGGCTAGAGTTGTTCATGTGGCATATATTAGGGCTATTAAGAACATGCATGATGGAGCTAAGACTTGAGTGAGGACCGTGGTAGGGGACTCGAAACACTTCCCAGTTATGATGGGGTTGCACCAGGGGTCGACCCTCAGCCCATTTCTATTTGCCTTGGTGATCGACGCTCTGACGCGCCATGTTCAAGGGGAGGTGCCGTGGTGCATGTTATTTGCAGATGACATTGTACTGATTGCAGAGATGCGAGGCGGTGTTAACGAGAGGTTAGAGGTTTGGAGGCAGACCCTAAAATCTAAGGTTTCAAGTTGAGCAGGGCTAAGACAGAATACTTAGAGTGCAAGTTCAATGGTGCGACTCAAGTAGTGGATGAAGACACGAGGCTTGATTCTCAAGTCATTCCTAGGAGGGAAAGTTTTAAATACCTTGGGTCAGCTATTCAAGGGAATAGGGAGATCGGCGAGGATGTTACACATCGTATTGGGGCAGCGTGGATGACATAGAGGCTCGTTTCTGGTGTTTTGTGTGATAAGAATGTGCCACCAAGACTTAAAGGTAAGTTCTATAGAGCGCTGGTCAGACCAGCTATGTTGTATGGGGCTGAGTGTTGGCTAATCAAGAACTCCCATGCCCATAAGATGAAGGTAGCTGAAATGAGGATGTTGAGATGGATCTGCGCGCATACCAGGTTAGATAGAACTAGAAATGAAATTATTCGGGACAAGGTGGGCGTGGCCCCTGTGGAGGACAAGATGCGGGAGGCGAGACTTAGATGGTTCGGGCATGTGATGAGGAGAGACACAGATGCTCCGGTGAGGAGGTGCAAGAGGTTGGCCCTGGAGGGCTTGAGAAGAGGTAGAGGCAGGCCGAAGAAGTATTGGGGAGAGGTGATTAGGCAGGATATGACGTTGCTCCAGCTTACTAAGGACATAACCATGGATAGGAATGCATGGAGGTTGAGAATAAAGGTAAACGGTTAGGATAAGTAGCCGGGTGTTGTCCTGTTTGTGTATGTCGTATCCCTTAACTTCTGTTATTACTTGTTGTTGTTTACGTTTCGGCTTTCTGATTACAGTACTTACTTTAGTTTTGTATTCTTGCTCTAGTTTTCCGATTGATATGCTTGTTGTTGTCCTTCATTTATCTTTTCCGAGCCGAGGGTTTGCGGGAAACAACCTCTCTACCTTCTTGGAGGTAGGGGTAAAGTCTGTGTACAATTTACCCTCTCCAGACCCCACCAATGGGATTATACTGGGTTGTTGTTGCTATAAACAAAGAAATTAAATCTAGAAAGATCACTTTTACCCCGCGGCCGAAACTATTTATATCTGGTATTCGCAAAAGTGTATAAAATTTATATATTTTAGTATACAGAAAATTTACGTATTTTCAGTTATTATTTTGAAAGCGGCTATACAATATCATTTTCCCTTAAATAATCTATATCTATATATATATATTAAAGGAATAAAGTTGCCATATATAATTAGCATTGTGGCTAAGCCAAGTGGCAAGCTATTAACAAGCCACTTGGCAATTTTAGAATAAGGTAATAAAATAATGTAGTTAATTGTTAGTTTATAATTAGAGTGTGGTTAATTATTGTTAAGAAATCTTTATTCATCAGAATCTGAATTAAAAAAATCAGCTACGCCACAAAGGCTCCTAATTGCTAGACGTAGATTTGTTAAGGAATCCTTAAATCGTCTTCCTTAATTAGTGGGACATTCAAATAGATAATCATGAACTTTTATTTTAATTTAGCATTTAGATTTTTTCTCATTATTGTTTGGCCTAAATAAATAGTTCATTGGTTACATAGTTATAATATTAACGTAAATAGGGTCAATTTACGTATCTTACTCATTGTAAAGGTGAGTGTTTTTAGCAATAAATAGATTAAAATTCTATTTTTTGATCTTCCTTATTTAAATCTATTTATATTATATTAAAAGAAGAATAATCAAGCTTGATATCAAGCTAACTAGCAATTTTTCGAAAAAGTTAATTGGCATTTCCATATTAGATCTAAAATATTTTAGACAAATCTAATCAATTTTTCTTCTATATTTACTGGAAATATAGAGGTAAAAATTTCAAGGAGAAAAATGAGAAATAAAATACAATATTATATATAAGGTAAGAAAAAGAATTAAATTATATATATATATATATATATATATATATATATATATATATATATATATATATATATATATATTGNAGTATTAAATAGCTTAAAGTTAATTTAAATATATGTAGAGTGGTATGCAATATGATTAAGCCAAGTGGCAAGCTAAAAAATAAGCCACTTGACAATTTTACGACGAAACTAATACTAATACTAAAAAAACGTAATTAATGCAAATAATTGAACGAAGTTATCTACCCTCGACAACATTCTTAATTTGAATTGTAAAACAAAACCTTATTGTTTCTAGAGCTCATAGCAAGTTTGGAGATTAGGATTCAATGGGCAATTATTTGGATTAGAGGTGAAGCATTAAATGGTTCAAAGTTAATTTATATAATATAATAGAAATATATATAAGTAGGAGAATAGATGTAATGTACAATAACAATAATAATATACACAGTGTGATCCCACAAATGGGGTTAGGGGAGGATAACGTATAGGTATACCTTATTTTATATTATGTGAGGTAAAGAAGTTATTTCTAATGGACCCTCCGGTCAGTGGTAATGTGAGCGAATCTAAATAATATTCACAAATATTATTGATAGATTTCAACAATACCTAATTTGACCAATAAAATGAAAATGAATAAATTAAAGTTTCAGGACTAAGAAAATATATATTACTCTTTATAATACTAAAATATTACAATTGAAAAATATACGAAAAGGCGAATATAAAATAGAGTGACGATAACTATGCTTTAATTTGATCTTAAAATGAAATAAAGTAGCTAAAGAATACTTAAAAGTATTATTGATAAATTTAGACTATTTAAGAATAGTTATCAATCAAATTTCAGGAGTAAGGAAAATATGTTTCTATCTATAAATAAAGTGAGGATATCTAGGCTTTGATTCGATCTTAAAATAAAATAAAGTAACTAAAGAATACATAAAGATTACATCACAATGCAACAATTCTAAGTATGAATAATGCAATAATGATAAACAATAAACGAAAAGCAGGAAGAAATAAAAAAAAATAGGTTGTAATAGAAGGATGAGTTATTTATATTTGAGATGAGAAAAGTAATACATACAATGGACAATACCACGTAACTGAAATCTCAATTGATGAGTAAGAAGATATCAGATAATGAAAAAATTTCAAGAAAAAAAAGTAAATATTAAATAAATATAGGAATTAAATAAATTTAAAAATCAAATTCAAATTTCATGTTGCAAATGAAAGGGAAGAAAATTTAAATTCTTATTACATATAATATAAATATTTAAAATATTTATAGATATTTTAACTTAATAATAAAGGCACTCAAATTTGTAATTTCGTATTGAATATTGATTGTCTAAAGTATAGGTGAAACTCTAAATGAGGATAACCAATTAAATCATCGTATAAAAATTGTACAAAGTGGGGGATAAAGATAATGTGTTGATATTTTTAATTTGAATTAATTTAAAATAAATAAAGAAAGTTTAAAAGAAATATTAATACATTTAGAGAAATGAAATAAATGCTTCAAGAAAAAAAAAATTAGGACTAGAAAAATACATATCTATATTATATTACAAAAGAGCAATTGACAAAAAGATAAGTCAAGTGACAAGCTAACAAAATATTATATAGTTATTAAATATAGTAGATTATGTAATAAAGAAAAATGAAGAACTGAAGAGTTTTTTTTTTTGGTTTCCACCCGGTGCCGGTACCCGCATTGGAGCTCGACTATATTCGGATTCGCTCTGCGTAAGTCCCCATTCGGGGGGAAGCGCTCCCTACTAAGAATTTTTCTATACCCAGGGCTCGAACCCGAGACCTGTGGTTAAGGAAGGAGCAGTCTCATCCATTGCACCACATCCTTTGGTGGTAAGAATTTGAAGAGTTATTCGATAACTATATGAATCTTTTTCTAATTTCTTAAGATTCTTAGGTATGTTTCATTGTAATAAGAAGGTAGTTGAAATCTAATTCAAGTAATATAATATATTGTTCAAACAAGTTAGCTCACACAACATGATTAATATTTTTCGCGCATCGCGCGGGTACCAATACTAGTATATGTGAAAACATAGGAAGGGAGCCTCGTTTATTTTAACTGGATGAAGTAAAACTGTGTCAAAGTTAGGGATGACAGTGGGGCAGGTGCAGGGCGGGTTCGGCTTAACCCGCAAGAATTTCGCCCCGCCCACCCCGCCCCGCTTGCACCCGCCCCGCCCCGTTTAAGTTTTCTCATATTATTTTTTCTTCTTTATTTTTTATTTTTCTAAAACAAACCAGTTTGACATTTTATATTATTTTAAAATAATGAGTTTAATATTATTCAAACAATTATATTTTTCTTTTGTCGTCTAGTGAAACTGTACATTGTTCATGAAATAAGATAGACAAGATTCTATCAACTACTTAGTCATAATATATATTTTTCAGTTTTATGTTCATCCTTAATTAAGAAAATTTAGTTAATAGATAGAAGAAAACTTGCAAATAGGTATAGGAGGATTAATAGGAAATGGAGTAGTGGTACTGTATGGGGTCGAATTTGACCGATAGCGTCTCTAAGTCAGCACGACCAACCGCTGAACATATGTGAGCTCCGACAGAGGGACGACTTAGGAAGTAACGGGAGAATCGACTTCATAACCTCGTCGGCCCCTCTATAGAATGTACTTTGGTTTTACCTTTTAATATTTAAATAAGGATCCCCTACTATATAAAGGGGATCCGAACTCTGTAAAAGGGGATTCATTCATTTTTGGGATATAAATCTTTCTCTTGCTCTCTCCTCTCTCTAAGATTATCTCTTTTCCTCTCTCTCATATACAATATTGTTGCAAGAACCGATTATCAAGATCATCCTAGGGTTTATTATTTTCGATTACGATTTACCCCTTCATTTCTTTTTGATTGATTTGCTTAAAAAGTATTTAATAACTGAGTCAAACAATTTGGCGCCGTCTGTGGGGATTTCGGTAGTCGAAATCATAGTTCACACCTAGGATATCAAAAACAACAATCACTGTCCTTCATACTCCATAGAAACTAACAATGGCAGAGAAAGAAGCAAGGTTGAAAATGATAGCAAACGTCTCAAATAACCTCATAGGCTCCCTCAACGAAGCCGGTAGGGAAAATACCGCGAATGTAACACCAAGTAATGTACCAGAGGGGGAGATCTCACCCTCTTCACTCGAAGATCTAACAATTTTGCATGAAAGAGGGGCTTCTACATCTGGGGGAAAGGAAACACCCCCAGTAGTCAAAAAGCTGCTAGAGGAATGGTTGACGAGCGCTCTAAGCAACATGCTCGAGAAACCCCCTCAAGGAAATACCAAAGACTCGTCAACGGCAGAAATCGCTGCTGCCGCCGGTGAGCCTAGCATTGTACGAACGAGTAGCGCCCACACCGCTATCAATGCAAGAGACGGTACACTCGCAACCATCCTTAAGAAAATGGAAGAAATGGAGAATGAGAATAAAGTGCTTCGCGATCAAATGAAAGAGCAGCAGGAAAGGGTGGACAAGATACCTGGCGCCCCTAAGCTATTGCCGAAACGCGATGTGGGAAGATTTGTCGAGCAACCATATAGTGAGGAAGCTGCTCCTCACCCAATCCCAAAAACCTTCAAGATGCCACCGTACTTGAAAATATACGACGGGACCACGGATCCGGAAGACCATTCGATCCATTATGTAACCGCTGTAAAAGGCAACGACTTATCGAAAGACAAGTGCCATCCGTGTTGCTGAAAAAGTTTGGTGAAACTTTGACAGGAGGGGCGTTAACGTGGTACTCTCAACTACCAGCTAAATAGATATCATCGTTCGAAGAGATGGCAGATAAGTTCGCTACCGCTCATGCAGGAGCGAAGAAGGCCGAAGCTAGGGTCAATGATATCTTCGCCATCAGGCAAACAATAGGTGAAGGACTCCGGGACTTCCTGGCCCAATTCAACAGGGTAAGAATGGGACTGCCAAATGTATCAGAAGGAATGGCGGTCACAGCTTTCCAAAACGGGTTGAACAGAGACGGATCAAAAGCAACCAAGAAGCTGCTCAACAGACTCGTGAAGTATCCGCCCACCACGTGGGAAGAGATTCACAATGCCTACTGCGCCGAAGTAAGAGCGGACGAAGACGATCTAAACGGTCCAACCCAACGACTAACGTCAGTACAGTCAGAGGTAAGGAGGGATCGACGCAACGATGGGCGACGGGAATAGCTCCCACGCTTCAACAGAGAAAGGCATCAGCCCTACGTTAGAACTCCCAATCCGCCTCCTCCAAGGCATCCAGATGCCGTGCCGCGACATGTCGCCCCGCTTCGAAATGAAAGAGGTATGCCCCCATTATTATCTGCTCATAACTTTTGTGTCTCCCCTTCAGAAATAGTGTACGCACTGGAGAAGCTGAGCACGAAGGTGCAGTGGCCACAAAAAATGAAATCAGACCTTAGTGCAAGGAGGTCGAACGTCCTATGCGAATTCCATCAGGAAAGAGGACACAAGACCGAAGATTGCATAGGTCTACGATAGGAGGTGGTCAGAATGCTGAACCAAGGATACCTGAAGGAGCTGC
>NW_017670709.1:260717-282306 GCF_001879085.1 Nicotiana attenuata | reverse complement strand
GGCTTCTCTAGCTATCCTCTCAGCCTCAAGAAAAGTCTGATCAGACTCGCGAGCCTTCTTTTCTAAGAGGGAAATTCTTCCCATCAATTCCGTACCAATGAGGTTAGCCTACAAAAACAACTCATGAAAGTTAGAATTAAAAAGAAAGAATTTATTAAAAAGTAAAGGGAGAGTACCTTTAATGTACAGTGAACTATATCATTCATCAAAGTTAGACAACTGTGACTGTCCATCTTCTTTTTCTCAATATCCCCAATTAAGGGTTCAAGCCAAACATCTGCTCTGCCAGACTTCCTTAAAAGACTCCTATTAGCAGGAACCTCAAGTGTTACACTCCTCATAGCCATGCTTCTGCTACTAGAACCCTCCTCTGCATAATGAGTAGAAGAAGGGGGAACTATAGAAGGAGGAACGGTAGAAGAGGTGAAAATAGTAGTAGTCGAAGGAGTCGAGGCAGGTAAGGGAGCAGAAATTGACAAAGAGGCAGGAACAAACAAAGTGGGTAAGGAAACACTTGAAATTAGAGGAGGAACAGAAAACTATTTTTACCAAGAAGAACCTTCACTTTTTTGTGGTTGTTTCAAATTCCCCTGTTTTCAAACAAAAGAAGGTGAAGCAAATTCACTGTTACAACAACAAGGGGAAGACAGAGACTCATGGATGGTGACAAAGANTAAAGAGGCGATGAGTGGAGTTCAGGGGTGTCCCTTGGAATGGTTTCTTCATCAGAGGTAATAGTAACTGGTGCGGAGGTACGAGCGGGAGAGATTTCAGTTTCATCCTCAGAAACAATGTGCCTCCTGGTTCTAGGACGAGCTGTCTAAGAGGTATCTTCATCTTCATCAACGTCAGAATCCTCTTCAACCACTTTCCTCTTTGACAGCGTGGCTTGCGTTCTTTCCAAAGCAAGAGGAGTACTGGAAGAAGCTCGAAGGGTGATAGCTACTTCAGCTGACATCCCTCGAATAGCAAATCCTGACAATAAGAAGGATAAAAAGTTAAAAGAGGGGAAAAGAATTTAACACACGAGAAGCAAAAAGAGATGTATACCGTGAGTTTTCACTTTCCAACCATATTTGTTGGAAATAGATTTCCAAGTTCGTGCCTCCATAGGCACGACTTTCAAGACAGCATCTACCCAACCACGAAAATTAGGAACGGGTTCCACATCTCCCATGGTTGCTACAAAAAAGCAAAGGAATAACAATAAAATTAGAAGAGAAGTTGAAATAACGAAAGCAGATACGACAAGGAAGAAAATACTTACGTGCAAAGTTCCATTTCTCAGGAAAAGGAATATTTGATTCACCCACCAAATCAATTGTGGGAACAGCAACAAACCGGGTGTACCAGCCACGGTCGTTATTATCTTCAGGGTTAACCAAAACCTTCTTACTTCTCACAGATAAGGTAAAAACACCATCGCGGAATAGCTTGGGGTGATAAAGATGAATTAGATGAGGGAAAGTAAAGTCAACATCAGCTTTGGTTGACATATACCTCAAACAAGCTACTGCTCTCCATACGAGGGGACCAACTTGAGCCAAATTTGAAAAAAATGACAGAAATCAAGTATGACTGGGTCAATAGCAGGAATAAATCCCAAAGTAAAGGGATAAGTGTAAACGAAAGAAAAGTCAACCCTATAAGAAGATATTCTTTGGTGTGGGGTAAGAATAACTATGTGGGTGTCATCTCTCCAACGACAGTCTCTTCGAACAATTTGAATCAAAGGTTCAGTAATTAAAGAGGGATATTTATCAGCTCTCTCTACTTTAATCACTTGGTCACGAAGGGATTCTTTGTCATGTTCGAAAGATAAATCCGTTGGCACAATTTCTTCAACCAGAGGCTTTTGGTTAGACTCAGAAGGTTCTTTGCCCTTAGAAGTGGATCTGTTAGAAAGAGAGCCTCTAGAGATACTGCCAGAACTAGAAGAAGGAGTGATGGAACCAGAGGTACCACCACGAACCGACCCTGTACCACGAAGCACACCTCCTCTACCTCTTCTATGTCTAGCAGGAGCATTGGGGNCCACGGGGGAATATTCAGCATTCGAGGTGAGCCACGTACCGCCCAAGAATGCTAGCGGATCGCCCAAGACTGTACACATACCAAACAATTGAAGGGAGCAAGCACGGAAGCATAGCAATCAGCCATGTCGGGAACTAAAATCAACCCGCCGGCAGAGGTCATTAGGAACCCAGACGTTGTAGAAGCTTGCAAAGCGACAGTCGAGAACCTCGACCCGGTCCAGCTGGACGATACCGACAATACAAAGAAAGCCTATATCGGGCACAACCTCTCCGACCCAGGTAAGTACCACGAATTCTTAACTAACCATGCAGATCTATTTGCCTTCTCTCATTCAGATATGCCGGGGATCCCAAAAGACATCGCCACTCACAAGCTGAACGTCGACCCACTTTATCCGCCTGTACGGCAGATGAGGAGGAAATTCAACGCCGCAATCAACGAGGCAGTCAGTGAAGAAGTGGACAAACTACTAGCCAACGGTTCCATCAGAGAATCGAAATACCCCCAATGGGTCGCCAATGTGGTCATGGTTAAAAAGAAAAACGGGAAATGGAGAATGTGCGTAGACTTCACCAATCTGAACAAGGCATGCCCAAAAGACTCATTCCCATTGCCCCATATCGACCAACTGATCGACGCAACAGCAGGGCACGAACTGCTAAGTTTCTTGGACGCCTACTCCGGCTATAACCAAATCCTAATGGCCGAAGAGGACCAAGAAAAGACAACTTTCATCACCCACCAAGGGACGTACTACTACAAAGTGATGCCCTTCGGACTCAAAAATGCGGGAGCAACATACCTAAGGTTGGTCACCAAGATGTTCAAGGAACAGCTCAGCAAGATAATGGAAGTTTGTATCGACGACATGTTAGTAAAATCGGCAAAGAAGGAGGACCATATCGATCATTTGAAAGAAGCCTTCGAGATACTGAGGCAGTACGAGATGAAGTTGAACCCAGAAAAATGCACCTTCAACATGGCCTCGGGAAAAATTCTAGGCTTTCTCGTATCACAACGAGGTATTGAAGTCAACCCGGACCAGATCAAGGCCACAGACACAATACCTGAGGTTCTGAACAGCAAGAAGCAGGTACAGAAACTGACGGGCGAATAGCCGCCCTATCAAGGTTCATCTCACGGTCCTCGGACAGATGCCACAAGTTCTTCAGTGTGCTGAGGAAAGATCATGGGCTACAATGGAACGAGGAATGCATCGAGGCCCTAAAGAAACTAAAAGCATATCTATCTTCACCGCCACTGCTCGTCAAAGCAGACCCAGGCGAGTGTCTACTTGTGTACCTAGCTGTATCCGAAGTCGCTGTCAGCGCGGTCTTAGTCCGCGAAAACAAAGGTACTCAATCCCCTATTTATTATATCAGCAAAACTTAATAGATGCCGAGGTGAGGTACCCACACCTCGAAAAATTAGCCCTGGCGCTGGTCGTAGCTTCACGAAAGCTTAGAACCTATTTTCAATGCCATCCCATAAAAGTAATAACAACCTTCCCCCTAAGGGGCATCCTACATAAAATCGAACTCTCGGGTAGGCTCGCCAAATGGGCCATAGAGCTCAGCGAACATGGCATAACCTACCATCCAAGAACCAGCATCAAGTCGCAGGTACTTGCCGACTTTGTTGCCGACTTCAGTGCGGGGATATTGCCAGAGGTGGAACAAGAGGCCCTCCGCGCCTCTGCCAACACTGACCTCTGGACCCTCTATATTGACGGCGCTGCGAATGCCTCGAGATCGGGACTGGGACTCGTCCTCGAAGTCCCCACGGGTGAAGTAATTCGCCAGTCCATACGATGCCCCGAGATGACTAACAACGAGGCCGAGTATGAGGCTGTGATTGCAGGTATGAAATTAGCCATCAAATACGGGGCCCGTCGACTCATCCTCCACTGTGACTCTCAACTCGTCGTAAACCAAATAACTGGGACATACCAAATCAAAGAGCAAAGGCTACAAAAATACCAATCAGAAATCCATAAGCTGATGCCTGAGTTCGACGAATGTCGCTTCGAGCAAATCCCCAGGGCACAAAACGTCGAGGCAGATAGCCTGGCCAAGCTAGCCGCGGCCACCAAGAATATCAACAAAGAAAATATGGTCACCCTTCTCCATTCGGCCGTCGACCACGTCGAGGTATTCTCTTTAAACTTGACTTGGGACTGGCGCAACCGGTTTGTATCCTATCTGCAGGACGGAACACTCCCACACGTCTACTAACACGACTTCATAGACCCCTAGGACTCCATAAACCTGAAGCTCTGATACCAAGTTTGTCACGACCCATTTTCTGAACAAGCCGGGACTGGCACCCGATCACTAAATATGACCGAATGAACCATCTGCACTTATCAAATCTATTATAACTTCAAATTTTATATGCCACAAGGCACTACTGCAACAAATACCTTTAAATAATTTAAATATCTAAAACAAGCCAACTTCAAAAGTTTATTTGTAGTAACCAATGAAATACTGCTAAGTTATTATAAAAACATCTGAATCTTAACCCACCGACTGTGTCTATGAAGCCTCTACTGATAAACCGACGCACTGCTCAGGACATGAGATTTTCTGGCCAGATCTCTAAGTAAACAAAGAAATAGATAAATAAAAATGACTCTAAGGAATACTCCACGAACAAAAGCGGAGCTCACCAATAGCACTGGAAGAGAAGAAAGTCCTAACTCGTAGCCTGCTCGCCTGCAAAACCGGTTCCTACGTTGTACCGCAGACCAACGTACGTTCCCAAAAGAGAACGTCAGTACCATCCATGGTACTCAGTGAGTCTCAACGACAGGGGACGAAACTTTAATACAATACACATTACGAGCAAAGAATCCAGATGCATAGAAAACATAAAGCCTCTAAGAACAATTCTAAAATAATTGCATAATAGCAGTTTATGAATATTCTAAAAATCCTTTTCTTCTGATTTCTTATATAAAAAAATACTTCACTTTATACTTTGGGATTTTCAACTATCCTGACTTAATTCTATCTCATCATCGTGTGATCGGCACGGGTTTGATCCCAACCTGATCGAATAGGCCCAATCCACGAGGTGCCATTCGCTTCATGGTTCTCAGCGCTCATGTATCATACATTAGCCTGGCTAAGTAAATTCTCGGCAACGAGACCCGCGGCTCGTGTGCTCCCTACTTTGGCAAAAGTAGTTTCAGGAAGTCAACGCCTTGGTCAGGACCCTCGGCCTGGACGATGACTCCTTCTCAGAATAAAGATACTCCCAAAAATCTTTTCTTTCTAAAACTTTTTCTTGTGACTTTTTCAAGTCTAAATCTTTTAAACGTGCTCATACTGAAATTCTTAAATGTAAGGTATGGCATAAGAATGCAATAAACATTCAAAAAGTATTTCTAAAGATTCTTGCTTCTTCATTGAATTTTCTTTTTCAACATGAAAATGGCCTATAAGAATTATACAAAAAATCTGAAAATTTAAGCACATATGTCAGAATAAATCATCTAAACTTTAACTAAAATAATTCTAATCTAATAGGTACTCACTCACTTCAATTAAGTACATACTCACTCTTTTAGCCAATTCATCAAACACCTTGTATGCATAGTTTTGTGAGTTAAACCACTTTGGTAAAGGGTTATATCAACTCACCTCAAAACTTCTCGAGCCAATACGTAGTCCCCAGTCCAATTGACACCAGTCACACAATCGATTCTACAATAACAAATGCATTTTAACCAATTTCAAATTTTCGCACCTAAACACGGAACTTTACTGTTGATATAGAGAAAGAAGGGAATTAACTACTCAACTCTTACCTAATACTACTGTAGGGTAATTGACAATAAGGAATTTTATATACCTGAGTTCAAGAATTAGTGATTCGTATAGAATCTTCCGTGAGTATTTTGCTGCAAAGCGCTGCTGTTTCTTGGCAACAGAACGTGGGGTTATGTTCTTTTTTTGTTCCTAAGACTTATGCCTTTTTCCTGCCAAGAGCCCTTTATGGGCTTGGATTGCACGCCCTTTTTCCTTTTTTTTTTGGTTTGTTTGTTTTGACTTAATTAGTAATTAATGATATCCACTTTTAATAATTAACAATATTAAAATTATTAATATTTTCCTAATTGTATGTATATATATATATATATATATATATATATATATATATATATATATATATATATATATATATATATATATATAGAGAGAGAGAGAGAGAGAGAGAGAGAGAGAGAGAGAGAGAGAGAGATATTTCTCTATTGGCAAGATAAAAATAATAGTAATAATAATAATTTAGTTCTATAATTAGCGTGTCTCGAAAATTTTATAAATTTGAGCAGTGTTACAGAGGTCAAGCGTAGATAAATTCGAGCAAGGTCGAATGTAAATAAATTCGAGCGAGGTCGAATGTGAGTCAATTCGAACAAGGTCGAATGTCTGGCTTGGCGTAATATATGAACTTGGTGGAGATAAATTCATGCGTGCATATTTCGCTTTGTTTACACATATCCATTGGAGAAGTTTACATACATTGAAGTTTTCATGAGCATGGTCGAACGTGAGTTAATTCGAACAAGGTCAAATGTCTGACTTGGCGTAATATATGAACTTGGTGGAGATAAATTCATGCGTGCATATTTTGCTTTGTTTACACATATCCATTGGAGAAGTTTACATACATTGAAGTTTGCATGTTTTCCTGAAGTCCTAGTCCATCTAGTCCCTTCATTGGTCGACCTGGAAAAGTAGTTGATAGGTCGAGCAATGAACTTATACTAAAAACTCTGAGACGCTCTCTTTGTCGCCTCATTAAAAACCTCCCCAAGAAAACCCAATCGGGACAAAACTCGGGTAAGGGAAAAAAGAGTACGACTCAGGAGACGTCTATCCTTAAAAGTTGAAGTATTTGAGGTGGGTGACGTTCCAATTATTTGGTAGTAGTTTTCCTTTCATTGTTTCTAGTTGGAATGACCCTTTGCTTACTGCTGCTGTGATTTTATATGGGCCATCCCAATTGGTTCCCAATTTGCCTTCTCGTGGATCTTTGCTTGCTTGTGTTTTTGCTTTAAGTACGTAATCCCCGACTTTGAGTGACCCGATTTTGGCTTTTTTGTTGTAGTACCTCTCTGCCTGTTGTTTTTGAGCTATCATTCTTATGTAGGCCATGTCTCTTCGCTCGTCGGCTTCATTGAGGTCTTACCTTCTGTTCTCGTCGTTGCTTTGCACGCTTTCATTTGAGTATCTCAAGCTAGGCTCCCCGACCACGACTGGTATCATTGCATCAGTTCCATATACTAGTGATTATGGCGTTTCCCCTGTGCTCGTCTTTGGCAAGGTGCGATATGCCCATAACACTTCTGGTAGAACTTCCGGCCACAATCCTTTAGCGTTTTTGAGTTTCTTTTTCATGATATTCAGTATTGTTTTGTTGGAGGATTATGCCTGATTGTTTCCTGCAGGATGTTATGGCGTGGAGAGTATTCTCTTAATGTGCCATTTTTCGAAGAACTTGGCGGTCTTTTTTCTAGTGAACTGGGGACCGTTGTCGTAGCTGATTTCTTTGGGGATGCTGAAGCGGCATATGATGTTCCTCCATATGAACGTGATTACTTCTTGTTCGCGTATTTGGGCGAATGCACTTGCTTCTACCCATTTGGAGAAATAATCAGTTAAAACTAAAATGAATCGTAAATTACCTCGTCCCGCCTGGAGGGGTCCGACGATGTCCATTCCCCAGTTGATGAAAAGCTATGGTGAAGTGACTGAATGAAGGTGTTCGCCCGCTTGGTGAATCATGGGGGCGTATCTTTGGCATTACTCGCACCTTTTGACAAAATTGGCTGCTTCCTTCTTCATCGCGGGCCAATAATAGCCCGCCCGTATGAGGCATCTGATGAGGGATCGATTTACGGTGTGAGCTCCACAATGGACCTCGTGTACTTCCTCGAGGACGTGTCGTGTTTGACCTGGCCCTAAGCACTTTGCTAGGGGGCCGCCAAATGTTCTTTTGTACAAGTCGGTATTGACGATGTTGTACCTGGCCGCCTGCATTCAAAGCTTCTTGGCTTCTTTTTTATCGGGCGGGAGCACTCTGTCCTGCAAGTATGAGATAATATGATTGCGCCAGTCCCAACTCAGGTTTATAGAACATACCTCGATTTGGTCTAACAATGAATGGAGGACAGTGGCCACGTCCCCCTCTCTAGTTATGCTTTTGGTGGTTGCTGCCAATTTGACGAGGCCATCTGCTTCGATGTTCTGCGCTCAAGGTATTTGATTGAGCTGGCATTCATCGAACTCGGGTAATAATTTGCAAATATCGGTCTGATATTTCTTTAACTGTTGCTCCTTAATTTGGAAAGTCCCTCTAATCTGATTGACGACGAGTTGCGAGCCGCATCGAAGGATGACTCGCCGTGCTCCGTATTTGAGTGCTAGTTTCAACCCTACAATCACGGCCTCATTCTCGGCCTCGTTGTTAGACATATCAGGGCATCGTATGGATTGGCGAACCACTTCGCCCATTCGGACTTCAAGCACGAGTCCCAATCCAGATCCAGATGCGTTAGAAGCGCCATCGGTGTACAGGACCCACAGGTCGTGTACTTCGTTATAAGTCATGGTGGTTTCCTTCTCGACTTCGGACATTATCTTCGCACTGAAGTCGGCAAGTGCGTGGTTTCCTTCTCGACTTCGGACCCACTTTCCTCTTTGACAGCATGGCTTGTGTTCTTTCCAAAGCAAGAGGAGTACTGGAAGAAGCTCGAAGGGTGATAGTTACTTCAGCCGACATCCCTCGAATAGCAAATCCTGACAAAAAGAAGGATAAAAAGTTAAAAGAGGGGAAAAGAATTTAACACACGAGAAGCAAAAAGGGATGTATACCGTGATTTTTCACTTTCCAACCATGTTTGTTGGAAATAGATTTCCAAGTTCGTGCCTCCATAGGCACGACTTTCAAGACAGCATCTACCCAAACACGGAAATTAGGAACGGGTTCCACATCTCCCATGGTTGCTACAAAAAAGCAAAGGAATAATAATAAAATTAGAAAAGAAGTTGAAATAACGAAAGCAGATACGACAAGGAAGAAAATACTTATGTGCAAAGTTCCATTTCTCAGGAAAAGGAATATTTGATTCACCCACCAAATCAATTGTGGGAACAGCAACAAACCAGGTGTACCAGCCACGGTCGTTATTATCTTCAGGGTTAACCAAAACCCTCTTACTTCTTGCAGATAAGGTAAAAACACCATTGCGGAATAGCTTGGGGTGATAAAGATGAATTAGATGAGGGAAAGTAAAGTCAACATCAGCTTTGGTTGACATATACCTCAAACAAGCTACTGCTCTCCATACAAGGGGACCAACTTGAGCCAAACAAATTTTGAAAAAACGACAGAAATCAAGTATGACTGGGTCAATAGCAGGAATAAATCCCAAAGTAAAGGGATAAGTGTAAACGAAAGAAAAGCCAACCCTATAAGAAGATATTCTTTGGTGTGGGGTAGGAATAACTATGTGGGTGTCATCTCTCCAACGACAGTCTCTTCGAACAATTTGAATCAAAGGTTCAGTAATTAAAGAGGGATATTTATCAGCTCTCTCTAATTTAATCACTTGGTCACGAAGGGATTCTTTGTCATGTTCGAAAGATAAATCCGTTGGCACAATATCTTCAACCAGAGGCTCTTGGTTAGACTCAGAAGGTTCTTTGCCCTTAGAAGAGGATCTGTTAGAAAGAGAGCCTCTAGAGATATTGCCAGAACTAGAAGAGGGAGTGATGGAACCAGAGGTACCACCACGAACTGACCCTGTACCACGAAGCACACCTCCTCTACCTCTTCTATGTCTAGCAGGAGCATTGGGGAAACTATCAAGAATTGGGACTCTTTTAGGGTTAGGATTTGAAGACGACATAGTGAGAAGATATGAACAGAAGGTATGAACTGAAGAAGAAGTGAACGAGAGTAAATAGCAAGAAATTTGGTAAAAAGCTTGTGAAGAAGAAGACAAAGGAAAAAGGGGGCAAGTTTATATATAAACTCAACCGTTGATAATTAAGAAGTGTAATGATGGAAAGCCTATAATAAAGGCAACTATCACTTCGTGAATGGTGGAGTTAAAGAAGCCTTAGAAAAAGGCTGCAAAATCGCAGAACTAATGAGAAGGTGACACGTATATGGTGCATTAAATAGAAGAGACAATTGAAGCGTCGACACTATCATAGCATTGATTATGGAAAAAATTCCCTTTTTAATGAAGATCCACTTCCCAAATATTTAATTGATAAATAAATGAAAAGTGGGGGGACTATCTGTATGGGGAAAAAACAGAATTTATATTGAAGATGACGTGGCATGACACGTGGACTGGTCAAATGGTCAAAACATGATGATCAGTTAAGAGGCACGGGCGATATCAGATACGAGGAGAAGAAAGTTAAATAGGCACGAGATGCTATTCAAATGATACGAGTCTCGTATCTATTTAACTTAATTAAAGCCAGGAGGTCAGAAGGAATTGAAAATATGAATCTGATGGCATAAAGGAGTCTAAATTCAGTATTAAATGTCAAATACGTTAGCGAATCAGTATTGAATAGGAATGATTGTGTAACGTTTCATTTAATATCATTTAATGCTCATAATTGCCTCTTTAAGGCTAAGGCATTATACCTTTTCCTAGAAAAATAAACTATAAAAGGAGGANCCTATTTTCACAAAGTATATAATTTTTATCGTTTTATTGTGATTAGTTAAATACTGTTGAGATAAAAGATGTAACTTGAATGCAGGGTAGTTTGGTCTATTTATGTGCTAGTAGATTAGTGTGTTAGTTAGTTAGTTAATGATACACGTGATTGGTAAGTGAGGTGGCTATAGTAGTTCGTAAGTCCATATATATATATATATATATATATTATAAAAGTGGGAACCCAGAAAGGGTAAAATCAAATTACATAATTACCCTTCGAAATAACCTATAAAATCAATTCGATAATTTGCCAAAGGATGCAATGGTTCAAATTGAAAGTTACATATGTGTCATTTCGGTTATTAGCCAAAGGATACCATTGTACATGATATCGAAAACGATCATCATCTGCTTTAGAGTTTAGACATGCAGAAGTATCACTCTTTGCATTCACTTTTTCTATAAGTATATGAATTTTGCATTGGGAAGAAAAATAATCCTAAAACATTGTACATGGCTTTGTCGTATGAGATAGTTCATCGCTATTTCGATGCCGAACTTTACACAGGAGGCGTCGAATAATTAATTTACCAAGGTACAAACACTCCAAAGGGGAATTGGCTCCCTCCAGATTGATTCAAAGGATATGGGTGATCATCCTAAAATGATTTTGCTGTCAAATGGGGGAAAAACCATAAAGACAATGATAGAGAAAGAAAGTAACAACAAATATGGTTCGACTTTTACTGATGTTATCGACCTTCGTAATATAATAAAAAGGTATCTCTATAAATAGTGCTAGAATGCTTTCATGTTATAGTTGCGTCCTTTAGTTCATCCGTTTACTTTTTTTTGTTATACAATTTGATTTTAGTTCCTTTCCATTAGGTTAAATAATTATTTTTTAATAAAGTAATACTCGCTTACAAGTTATCACACTCAATTTCGTTATGATAATATTTTTATTTTTTACTAATTAGAATTATTTTAATATACCAACAAAAATAATGATAGCTATTTCCAGCATAAGGTGTTAAATTTTTAAAAATTATTCCAACTTATCATTTATTTCAAACAAGAATGTTAATTATAATAAAAAGTACAAAATGTATCTTATATTATTACTATATTATACTATTTTTGGTTTGTATTTAGTTTATCCACCTAATTATCTCAAGTTCAGTCGAAATAGAAACTAAAGCAGAATATAATATCGGTAATGGTATTTTTTATTTGTATTATATTCTTTACTTATTTATAGCCTTTATTAATGAGTTAAACTATCGATTATATTTTTAACAAAAGAAATATTTTTATCAATGGATAATGTAGGTTGTACAAAGTTCATGACAAAAAGGACTATGTAGATTACCTAAACGAAATTTTGATAACTAAGTTTCCTGGTGAAAGCACGTGTCGAGAAACTAGTATATATATATATATATATATATATATATATATATATATATATATATATATATAAGGAGAAGTTTCCCTAACAGGTCGTCATATTGAAGGTCTTGAGCAAAAGATGAAACTGAGGCTCACTTCTAGTATCTTGTGCGGTAAGAATGTGCCAAAAAAACTTATATATGAGTTCTACAAAGTGGTGGTTCGATCGATATTGTTGTATGGAGCTTAGTGTTGGCCGGTCAAGAACTCTCATGTTCAAAAGATGAAAGTAGCTGAAATGAGTATGTTGAGATAGATGTGAAGGCAAACTAGGTTGGATAAGATTATGAATAAAGTTATTCGAGAAAAGATGGGAGTGGTCTCTGTGGAGGATAAGATGGAGGAGGCGAAGCTGAGATGGTTCGGGCGTGTGAAGTGGAGAAGAACAATTGCCCCATTTAGGAGATGTGGGAGGTTGGCCTTGGTGGGTACGAGGAGTAGAGGTAGACCAAAGAAGTAATGGGGAAAGGTAATTAGGCAGGACATGTCACATCTAGAGCTTACCGAGGACATTACCCTTGATAGGAGGATGTGGAGATCGAGAATTAGGATGGACGATTAGTAGGCAGTTGTGCGTTTCTGTTCTTTCCCACATCGGTAGCAGTAGCGTTAGCATGGTATCTCTTTAGTCTTGGATTGATGGTGCTATCTATTGTTTGATTGCATTTTTTCGCTTTAATTTTTCTTAATATTTTTTTTTGTTAGCACGTGTTGCTACTGATTCTTTCATCTTGTCTTTAGCCGAGAGCACCTCACCTCTCCCCCCATTTTAAGCAATTAAGCAAAGGATTTGGAAAGTCAATTGACAAAGATAACTACACGGTTAAGGGTAAGCCTAAACTGACATTAGAAATTCCCTTTGCTGACAAATTATAAACGTAGATCAGAAATGACTAAAGATTTTAATACATAAACTGGACTGGAGATTGTTCCAAAGTCTGTTTGGGAATAACTAAGATTTGTAAGTTAGAAGACTTGTCAAAGTTAAAGCGGTTCATCACTACAGAAATTGAAATGGTTCCCAATCAGTACAACATCATGAAAACTACATGATGCTTATATTAAAACTATAGTTCAAGTGCCTCTTCCGTTGCTCCTGTGACACTCCTCTCCATTCGGCTTCGGCTTCGGCTTCGGCACGTCAAAAGCAAACCCGCCTGTAAATGTGTTCATAGGAAGAACCAAAGTTTGTTATATGTTACAAGTGCATTTTCCACATAAAGCAAATGCCCATGCCTACTGTTACAATATCCAGTCCCTTAATCCCTTCTACTCCATAATTTATCACGAAATCCGAATCCGAAACTCAACTTTGTATTTTCTGCATGCATTAACGACATAATATTTCATATGTGCTCCACCAACTTGAGCCATTATTTACTGAAGCACCAATGTAGTTCAAGCCACCAAGAGCACAAAAGGAAAACGAGAATCAAAAAGTTCATCTTATTAGGTGTTTGCCTCTTCTTTTAGTCTCGTCTTTTGGCCGGCAAATAAGGACTTCTTTGACATAAGGTCTAAAGATCCATTTAGCAGCAAAGATTTGAAAAGTTTCGATAGTAGTGCCAAGAGTGAGATTTAAGACTTTAACAGTCATGCGATATTGAAATAATGACGTCAGCATAAAATTTGCTTTTTCAATCTTCAAAACCTTGTACTTGAAAACCTGCAGGGAGAGTCATGATATATCATTTGTCATGAAGAATAGTCAGGACTAGTTGTATGAGTCAAACTTTTTTGTTTCACAATTTTATGGACCAGATTTTTGTGACACCAAAAGTGTAAGATTGAGGTCCATAAATCTGTAAGACAAAAAGGAGCCTCATTCAATTATGTCAGTTGTACGAGACACGAAATAAAACTTCTCGGGAGAGACTTATAAGCAAGGGTGTGCGGGGAGGGGGGGGGGGGGGAAGTTCCATCATTAATTCAGCCTCGGCGGTATTAGGATTTATAACTGGGTATAAACAAGTACTGAAAGATGCACATGGATAATAGTCACAGTCAAACCCTGTAACAAGCCAACAGTGTATCAGTCGAAGAGGGAGGGATCATAATGGAATTAATTAGTTTAAAGCGATTTAATGCCAAATTAAGGAACCTACACAAGACTTTGATTATTTTTTCACTGAAAAAGGTAGCAGTAACAATGGATTCAATCTAATAACACAACTGATTTTACGAATACATACATTTTAATTCATCATAATATTTAAACAAAGCACACGATATTGAACTTTAATAGGAAAAATGTATATATATATATATATATATATATATAGATAAGTAAAAGGAAGCAAACATTGGAATTATAAGTCTGACGTTTGTAATTCATCCAAATTTTAAAAAAATCAGGAACATGCTCCTTCAAAGCGCCTTCAGGCATAAGCTCATCCATATCGCGGACAAAATCAGAATAATAATGTTGCTCGTTACAGGCATCGTAAGGGTTTAGCCAGCATGCTTCAGGGTTTTGACCCCCCTTCTCCGGCGATGATGACGGTGGCTCAGATCCATTTTTACTCTTCTCCGCCAATGACGGTGGCTCAGATCCTCCTCCTCCTTCAAGGTTTTGCCTCTTCAACTCTGTCAATTCGGCCATTTCTCTAGTGGTTCCAACTCCTGCAAAATTAGGTTGGTATTATCCTCACCCTTTTCCTTTTAAAGGTGGATTGGGCTGATTGGCCTCTCCGAAGAATTGTGAGCTGAATTTGTCAACTTGCAAAATCTTTGCAGATATAGCCCAACAGCTTCACAACTATATATATATATATATATATATATATATATATATATATATATATATATATACACAAGTTTCTCGCCACGTGAGTTGCACGTGTATACTGAGTCATATTGTATATCATTTTGTAAAACAATATCAATATTATTATAACGAAAGCTTGAGTAAATAATTATACATTAAAGTACAATTTTATGTGAACGATCAACGTGTGATGACTTATTTATCGAAGTCAATATGATTGGATATCATTTGAACCTATGAAGATAAACAATCTAGATATAATTAGATACATGTCGTATTTATACCAATTCTAAACACTAAAAAAGTTGAATCTCGTCTCTATACAATTACCAGAATAACTTTGCACATGAATCAAGTCCGAAATTATTGCAGCAAAAACAATCATCACAAATCTATTGAAAATTTTCGTAAATATTAAATCCAACGCCAATCAATAAAAGGCAAAATTTCTTAAAATAAGGATACTTGGAGAACATATTAAAATTTAATGTTAGTGAGCATTTGAATTGTGAGTTGCACCTTTATCAATGGTATGGCTACAATATTAACTTTTTTCTAGATAAAATATTTCTCACAAAAATATTTGTCAGAATATTCTGTCTTCCTATGAAGCTCACTAAAAGTTGCAAGCTTGGTTACGGTTCAAAGTAATATTATAATTTTGTGAAATCATGGAAGAACCTTTGTTTTCCTATTGATGAGGAAGGTATAGGAATTAGTAAAATGGAAGATATCAGTAAGGTTCTAGCTATCAAAGATGGTGTAGGTTCATAACAACACCATCTTTGTGGGCTAACTTTCTCAAGCATAAATATTGCATTAGAGCTCACCTTGTTGCTAAACAATGGTCCTCTGGCAACTCTCGCTCATGGAAACATTTGACAAAGGTAAGAAAGATTCAGAACAACATATGGTTTGGCATATTAATTTTGGTAACTCAATTTTTTGGTGGGACAATTGGACCTGTAAAGGTCCTCTTGCCAACTTGGTCCCTGGTACATACAAAAGCCCTAAGATTCTTGTCAAGGAATACATCCAGAATGGTGAATGGAACATCATCAAATTTCAAGATATTTTACCAATTCTATAGTTGAGCACATAAAGGAGATTGAAATTGGGAACAACTCATTACCAGACAAGATTTATTGGGATCTTTCGCTAGATGGAAGATACACCAATAAGACTACTACGCAACTTATCAGAAAGAGTAAACAAAAGGAGCATCTGCTAAGTAAGGTATGGCATTCTTCTATCCCTTTTAAAATTTATTTTCTTACTTGGAGATTATGGTATAGAAAACTACCTTTTGATGATGTGATAGTCAACTTTGGAAGAAAATAGTTTCCGGATGTAATTGTTGTGCTAATCCTAAAAATGACCATTCAACATGTTTTCATAGAAGGAGAAGCAGCTAGTTATATCTGGAAACTAATAGGATCCTCCTTAGGAATTATTCACCATCAAAGGGCAGTTAGATATACCATTAACAAGTGGTGGCAGGTTAAGGAGCGAAATGCAGTTCACAAGTTGATTCTTCAAATTACCCGGCCCCCACTATTATTTGTTGGGTAATTTGGAAAGAAAGATGTTCTTGCAAATATGGTAGTCAAAAGAAGTTCAACTTGTTTAGAATGGAGCATCAAATTCTTTGGATCATTGGAGCTGCAGTCGCCAAAGCCTTCCCTAGTTGCAAAATCTCAATGCCTTGGAACAACTACTGTGAAATAGTTCTAAATCTTCTGCCTATTCCTAAAGCTATTGTTGTCAACTGGAATAAACCGGAGGATGGTTACTTTAAAATGAATACTGATGGCAGATTCATCAAGGAGAATGGAAAAGCCGGGATTGGAGGAATTCTCAGAGATGGCAAGGGAGACTTAGTTATGGCATTTTCAGTTTCAACTCAGGGGAGTAGCAATAATTACATAGAAGCTGCTTGGTTTGGTTGTAATTGGTGTGTTCAAAATGGCTACATAGGCTTCACGTTGGAGTTGGATTCATTGATTGTGGCAAATATGCTCAAAGAAAATAGAACCAGCAACTATAAGTTGAACAAGATCATGGAGTGTACCTCTCAGATGATTCAGAAAGCCAATGTTAGTGTCGTTTACTGCTATAGAGAGGCTAATCAAGTGGCGGATTACCTAGCTAAGCTAGCGACTACTTCTTCAATAGAATCATACTTCTTTACGTTCCAACAACTCCATAAAGACCCTTTCCATCTAGACAAGAATCAGATGCCTAGTATTAGAACCAAATTCGTTAAGGCAAATTTTATTGTGAGCTAATTATTCGCTTTGTAATGGGTTAGGGATGTATATATTTCTCCCTACCCCCTTTTTTTTGAAGGATAGCTATTTATTCTTGTGTTGTATTTTCAAGGGCAAGGACATACCCTCTTTTGTAATCCTCTGTTCTGATGAAATATACAACCCCCGGCATGGGAAATTTAATAAAAAAAAATTGTGAAAAATGAATTAATTATGAACCAATATCTCATAAATCAAACGTATTAAGCAGCGTCACACACAGCAATAATATTTAACTTATGAAATAACAGATTGATATAATTGAGTATGTGAAACAAACTACTTTGTTTGTGACCAGTACCTATCAACAATATGACTATAACATAAACTTAATTTTTAAAGATAAATTATTTCTCATAAGAATATTCATCAAATATTTTTCTATGAATGAAACTAACCCAAATGCTAAATTAGCAAGATTGGACACTTCAAAGCTGAGAATATTCTAATTTTAAGAAAAATGAGTCAAGAATCCATATCCAATAAATCAAAAGTACTAAGCATCATCACACACACGAAGATTTTTAACTTATCAAAGTGTTAAAAGTATCCAGTCATCTTTTGAAAGGTTTATGATCATTCCTTCTAAGCTGTGAAAAAAAATACGAAACTACCTTCATAGCATATGCCAATGCCATTCTTATTTCTATATAGTTGTCAGTTGTCACCGTGATAAATGGAGCATGAGTTAGGCATTTTATTTTAAAAAATACCGAGCGATATGTACTAAAAAAAAGAATATTTTAAAAAGTAGAGAGGCAATAATAGTACTCAACAAAATATTAACTTAGTCTACCAACAAGGGTTGTGGTGGAGTAGTAAGTAATCATTCATCCTTAACCAGAGGTCTCGAGTTCGAGCTCCTAGGTATGTAGTCGCCTTTGTTAGGGAGCGCTGTACCTCCCAATGTGGGACTTTCCGGCGCGAATCCGAATTAGTCGGGCCCCAATGTGAGTATCGGATACCGAGTGAGAAATCAAAAAAAAACTTAGTCTTAAGAAAAGAATGAAGATACCAAACTTTGTGAAAACATAGTGAAATGAAGAAAGCATTTCCCACTCGTCTGTTAACTTGAAAATTGTATTAGGGAAAATTGTATATATATATATATATATATATATATATATATATATATATATATATATATGGTGACGTGTCATGACACGTAGACTGGACAAACAGTCAAAGAATTAAGGTTGGTTAACAGACACGAGCAGCAACATATACGAGCAAGTTAAATGAAGAAGGCACGAGCAGTCATACAAGTAATTCAACGCTCGTACCTATTCAAGACATTCAAAGGTCAAAGATCGAGAAGAGTCAAAGGAATGAATCTGACAGCAAAAAAGAGCCCAGATACAACATTTAATGAGTATTAAATACTAGAAACGTTAGAGAATATGTATTTAATGTATATGATTGCATAACATAACATTTAAGGTCATTAATTACCCATAATTGTCTTATTATGACAAAGGTAAAGTCTGTATTCCCAAAACAGCTATAAAAGGGAAAGTACAAACAACTGTAAGGACACGAAGAAAACACTACTGGAATATACTTTGATTTATTTGCTTTCTGATTATATTATTCACAAATCTCTTTCTTATATACTTTTTTCCGATTATCAGTAACCCGAGTTCTTCTAAATTCAAGCTTTGACCTAAAATCTAATTTTTGGTTAAACAAATTGGTTCCGTTGCCGGGAATATGATAATCAATTATATCTCAACCTAATTTTCTTGATTGCACCAATCATGTCGAACAACAATGACAACACTCAAGCAAACCCAGAAATTCAAACAATCCAGCAACTTCAGGGAGACTCTCCACGAGGCTCTCCACAAGGTTCTCCACGAGGCTCCCCACGACGGTCTCGTGAAGGCACTCCTGATGGATCTCACATAGATGGACAGGCTCAATTCGAAAATGTTGAAACCATGAATGAGGCTTTGCAAAAACTTATTGCCTCTCAAGTCAATAAAGCTCTCCAGGATTTTGTTAGCCAATTACCTGCTACTCCACCCACATCTACTCCAAACAACAATACTTTGGAGAATCCTCGTTCAGGATTGGTTAATTCAAGCAGCGGTGGAACCCCTAGTGAAACACAAGAGGGAGACCCAGGTAATCCAGTTAATTCTGATTTACAAAATCTAGTACTAACCTTGCAGAAACAGCTTAAGGAGCAAAATGAAAACATAGAACAAATACCCGGAGTACCGCCCGTGATCAAGGGAGTAGATATAGATAAATATTCCCAACAACCATGGAAGCCAAGTGCTGCCCCCCTCCCAATTCCAAAGAAGTTTAAGATGCCTGATATTCCAAAGTACGATGGAACATCAGATCCACGAGATCATGTTACTGCATTTACAACAGGTGTCAAGGGCAATGATTTGACTAAGCAAGAGATTGAATCGGTCTTGGTCAAAAAATTCGGTGAAACACTCACTAAAGGGGCCTTAACATGGTATTCTCTTTTACCTGAAAATTCTATAAATTCGTTTGCTGAGCTTGCAGATTTATTTATTAAAGCACACTCGGGAGCTCAAAAAGTTGAAAAAAGAATGGAAGACATCTTCAAAATCAAGCAAGGAGATTTAGAGTTGCTTAGAGAGTTCGTAGATAGATTTCAACGGGAAAGAATGACGCTGCCACGAGTACCTAACAATTGGGCAGCCATAGCCTTCGCTAGTAATTTGAATGGGAAAAGTTCAGAAGCCACAAGGCGACTCAAAGAAAGCCTTCGAGAATTCCCAGCAACAACGTGGAATGACGTCTACAATAGAAGTATGAAAATGAGGATTTAAGAAGATATTATTTTACGACATAAAACAGAATAAAAGGTAAGCTCAAGGCGCGCGGGCAAGAGATGCGGGAAAAACAGGTACGAGCCTTACATGGGACCTGTGGGAAAGGACTCACGGTCAAGACAAGATAATCAAAGGTATGATCACAAACCTAGGAACAGGGAATCAGGCTCCTCATCAAGGTTCGGGAATGATCGAAACACACGCGGGTCACGAGACGATGATGGGAGTTTAAAGGCAAGGTTCGGTGGTTACAACTTCAACGTAAGCACCTCTGAACTCGTATCTGTTTTAAGAGGTATGGGAGATAAGGTTCGGTGGCAAAAGGAAATGCGACCGAATCCAAACAGACGAAAACCTGATCATTGGTGCGGATTTCATAACGATCACGGGCATAAAACAGCAGATTGCAGGTTTCTGCAAGGTGAAGTTTATCATTTGCTAAAACAGGGGTATCTCACTGAGTTATTCAGTGAAAAAGGTAAAGAAGCATACATGAAGAACAGGCAGGAGCCTCCAAAACCACCTTCACCCAAGAGAACTGTCAACGTTATAATAGGGCGTGAAGAGATCAACGATGTATCATATAAAAAGGTTTCAAAAGTAACAATTACCCACGGGAAGCGGCCTCGACATGTACTGGAAGAGGAGAATATTAAATTCAATGACACAGACGCCGAGGGACTCTTAACTCCGCATAACGACGCACTGGTAATATCTTTACTTGTACATGACTCTAACGTAAAACGAGTTTTGGTTGATCCAGGTAGTTCTGTAAACATTATTTTAATACGAGTATTGCGCGAGATGCAAGGGGAGGATATGTTGATTCCAAAAGCACATACTTTGTAGGGATTTGACAATTCTAGTATTGTAACGAAAGGAGAAGCAATACTTGCTACATTCGCAGAAGGCGTCGTTAAAGATACCAAATTTCAAGTCGTAGATATGGAAATGGCTTACAATATGATTCTTGGGAGGCCATGGATTCATGACATGGAGGCTGTTCCTTCAACCTTACATCAAGTTATTAAATTTCCATCTCCATGGGGAATACGTCAAATCAGAGGCGATCAACAAACATCTAGAAGCATCAATTCCGTTGCAGATTCAACTGATAAAGGTGAAGACAAATAGCAATTACAGAATTCAGGCGAGGGTAACACGGTGTCAACCTCATCTGAACAAAAGCAAACGCATATGGATTCAAGACCTGATACCATTCAAGAATCGGAGGAGAACGACAACATCAAAACAACGATAGAAGAGCTAGAGGCCGTGGTGTTATTTATACATTGGCCCGAGAGAAAAGTGTATATAGGAGCTAATCTTAGCCCGGAGGTAAAACGTAAATTGATTGAATTTTTAAAGGCTAATACAGATTGTTTTGCTTGGTCCCATTCTGACATGATAGGGATACCACCGGAGGTCATGACCCATAAATTGAATGAAGATCCATCATATCCTCCCATCAAACAAAAGAAAAGAAAGCAAGGAACTTTCAAGAACAAGG
>NW_017670709.1:208416-254595 GCF_001879085.1 Nicotiana attenuata | reverse complement strand
GATTTATTTGCTTTCTGATTATATTATTCACAAATCTCTTTCTTATATACTTTTTTCCGATTATTAGTAACTCGAGTTCTTCTAAATTCAAGCTTTGACCTAAAATTTAATTTTTGGTTAAACAAAAGTGTGCTAAAATTAACATAAAATATTTGACCTTAACCAACGGCTTCAACTTCTAAATATAGATGACCAAATTGGTTATTCCATGATCAGTTCATGCTCACAAAGAGTATTGAGATGAGAACATTGTAAAATTTCAAATTTGTCAACGATTATGGTCTTAATTAATAATTTTATAAATGTTTCATGTACCAAAAGAAGGGTTAAACTACTAAATAATCTTAATCTTGACTGCCAAGTTACCGTAGCTATACAGATAATTAAGACTAATTTTTTTTCACGATACAGGTAACATTAATAATATAATGAACAACTAAGTTTCTATCTAAATCATGGAACCCTAGTTATCCAAAATCTCAATCACAGATATTAGTTTAACCCGATGTGTAAAAAATTAGGTGAAACACTGGCTTATCATTGTTTTTCCTATATTAATCGACTCTTCCTTATAAACGGACAATAAGGAGGGACTTAGGAATTTAGACCGATCATACCTTCTAATTGTTATTGCAAAATTTGAGGAGTACTCTTCTTGTTATTATAATTTTTGTGTTGTTGCAGATAGATATGAAGCCAAGATTTTGAATATGCTTTTGTCCGCAACTGTTATAACCATGATTGCAAGAGCCATGCAATCAAGTTGCTAGAATGCCATTAACCTCTAAGTTCAACTTTAAACTCACAATCGACGTGCAATATTATTTCGTTCTTGTACATTTTCTTAATGAAAAAAGGAATATCTTTATTGGGGAAAATATTTAATGCACCGATCGCTTTTAAAATTAAGCTATTGAGCGACGATTCACTTGGTTTGTCGATTGAAATCAAAAATCGTATGAAATCCTCATTTACATACGGTAATAATCGTGGAGTTCAAAAGTGAATGGAAGGATATTGTAGTGTAGAAAATAATATTGATCTAACTTAAAAAGAAGATAGATTTGAACATTTGTGACTATTAATAAAAGAGTACAAAACGTTACTATTTGAAGGTTGTTATAAAACAATAAATGAAGAACACAAGAGTATTGCAGAGAAAAGTAGAGAGAGAATTCTTATTGATATGAGATGAATTACAATGGAATAGAACCCTCTATTTATAGGGAGAGGGTGACATAGCCACCAAGTAATAAACCATAGAATCTCTCTAAATATAGACATTCACCATAAATAAAATTCTATTTATAACACTCCCCCTTGAATGTCTATTCAACAGATAATGTGCCTCGTTAAAACCTTAACTAAAATAAAACCCAGTGGGAAAAAAAATCTAGAGAAGGAAAAAGAGTACACATATCTAATAATACGCCTTTTGGTTGCCTCGTTAAAAACCTTGCAAGGAAAATCCAGTGGGACAAAACCTTGTAAGGGAAAAGAGTACAACGCGTATTAACTCCCCCTGATGAGAGCATCACTTCACATCCTTAAGCATTTGCATTCCAAACTTGTGCACCATCTTCAAAAGATCTTTGGTAGATATTTGATAAACAAATCAGCAATATTAACTTGAATGAATGTATTGCACCTTGAAATCATCATTCTTGATAGAGATGAGTTGTCTTCATATGATCTTGTTGGAATCGTCAGTTCAATATCTTCACATAGAGGTGAAAACTCTTGCGATCATATTATCATGCATATAGTTATAGCAAGATACATTTGTGAACAAATTGCATTGAGGATGTAGTACTTCATGACCATGAATTCTATATACTTTAAGCAATTTAAATCCTTCAAGGATTGTTAAGTTATATAAGCCATATAATAGACTTTAGATGCATATCAAGTTTTCATGTCATGCTAGACATATAAGATATCGAAAACTGATTGCACATACCATTGACTTATACTTTCAAGTGTTTGAACTACATGTTCAAAACTACATGGCTTTCATATGAAACCAATTCTATTTGAATTATTTCTTCAGACTTAAGATCCTCATATATATACTTAGCGCTATCATAGATGTCGTCGGCAAACATTTTATATCGGTTTCAACCTCCTTATTTTTCATAAAGACATAACATAGAGATCTCTTTATTAATATATTTAGGTACCTGAATCTCTCATGAGATTTTTTGAAGTGTTATGTCATGTGATCTTCTAGATCACTTGCCTCCTTATTATGATCATTTCGATCATTTGCTCATCTTCTTTATAAAGAAGTTTATTTGAAACCGATTTGTCTATATGCTTTAAGCGTACTATAGACTTTGTCTTTCTAGGACTTATTCTAATAGGAGCATTTGCAATAAGAATATAGTTACTTTCTTTGGATCAGCAAATGCGTCTGGCATGCTTTGCAATAAATTGCACATGAATTATCCTTTTATGAACTACAAGTTCATATTATTTTATTCGGGGATCTAGATGTATAAATAATAATTCATTCCATGTAACTTTTTCTCAATTGTTGTATCTTGTCTCCCCCTCATGTTAGAAAAACTAACTTGTTTCCTCAACTTTGAGAACCCATCTTTGTGCGTTATGGTGTTAATCAAAATATACACCGCACATCAATAATAATGAGATAGAATTATTTGGTTCCTGACCCTGAAACACTTGTGAGGGGAGAAAATAATATACTTTGGTATATAATGTATATCAAACTGATATAGATAACTTTGTTCTCATAAGCAATTGTTTAGCTATTAAGTAGAGGCACTTAATAAATCATTTTGCTAAACTAACTGTGATGTAAACCAACTTATCAAGATGAACTTCTTGAATAGAAAATCTGGAAATTATGCTCGAAATTAAAATATTGAGCAAGTTACCTCGCAAACGCCATGTTGCGGGTTATTAATAATCGCACATGTAACCATCTCATAGATGCATCTTATGTGGTATACATGGCAGGTGAATGGGCCCATATTCACCTTTGATATTTCCAGCATTCATAGGACTCAATCCCAATTTTAATTGGTCTATTAATTAATGAGAACAAGCAATGTAAGAGAATTCGTAAAGAACTTTCTAGTTCTTTAATATTTACCCATGTGAATTGTCTTTTATTTTTGCACATCATACTTAAATTGATATGGGTAAACCAATTATGCCAACTGAATAAAATTATCAATATTGATAAACTTCAGATTTACACCATGACGTGTGCAATTATCAATAAACTCCAAGTTTATTATGATATGGGTTTTTATATCAATAAACTTCTCTTTATTGTGGCATTCTTTTGTTTGTGTAGTACAAACTGGAGAATAAAGCGGATAGTTTTTCACATACATATTATCCCGTTACAAGTTGTAGTAATAGAAGATATTAAATCTTTCCTTTATTTATAGTCTCAGTATGACCAACCACTTTTGCGAATACTTTAGAAACTCAATAAGTTTCTTTGAGACTTACTACAACATAATACCTTATTGATAATCAATTTTATTCCTCCAAAATAATAATAATTGGCTCTTCTAGAGCTCTCAATTAATTTTGTACTACCACATATTCATCAACATCCATATGGTGAATATCTCTTTTAAAGAGAAAGTTATTCCATTATAGTCATGGTCAAAATTATATGCAAGATCTGTTTCTTGCATTACTGTTATCCTTTAATAATCACATTACCAAAATATTTTGGCGTACAATAGGTACGTGACCAATGACCATTCATGCCATAATAATGACATTATTTTCTTATATCATCTCAAACCTCATTCTAGAGGTGAGTGTGGTATTACCACTAACACGTTCATATTCTTCCAAGAATGAATATGTATTTGTAAATCAGATGTTGTCACATTCACATCATGAATGGACCATAATCATCTATATGTGCTTTACAAAATCTCATGTCAAATCGATGACAAATATTTTTCACAAAGTGAAGAATTATTTAGAGAATCCATATTGTTCTCATTACCACAATGATGACGATTATAATTTTGTCTATTGCCACGTCCACATCCATTGATACATTCATAGTAATAATTTTTTCTTCTTTCAGACTTATCACATACTGCTATCACATTCTCATAAGGGAATGAGAATGGAGCAAATTCAATGGGACGGATTTTCAATTTTTGTGCTCACGATCATACATGACTTTGATCATGGCAAGACATAGAAATTTTACCACTTCGGGTGGTTATAATTTCTTACAAACTCCATTAGAGTTGTATTCAAAATTTATTGTCTTTGCTTGTATTTAAAATCAAAGTATAGAGTAAAAGAAAAAAATATGGTAAAATACTTACCTTAAATCCAGAATTTAATCATGAAGGAAGTTCATGGAATAATTGACAATCATTATGCTCAATCCCAAAGCTTCTACTCAATTGGTTAGAGTCTCTGCTGATAACGTGTTATAAAATAATAAATGAAGAACAAGAGTATTGCAGAGAAAAGTAGAGAGAGAGAGAATTCTTATTGATATGAGATGAATTACAATGGAATAGAACCCTTTATTTATAGGGAGAGGGTGACTTAGCCACCAAGTAATAAACCTTAGAATCTCTCTATATATAGACATTCACCATAAATAAAATTCTATTTATAACAAAGGTGTTGAATTTTTTATTTTACATGTAGGGTAGTTAGTTTTTTAAGAAGGGTAATTTAGTAATTCAACTTTTAGGATAAGGGCTTTCCTGTAACGACCCGGCCGATCGTTCCGTGAGTTATAGCCCTGTTTCCCGTATTTCTGCTTCCTTTTGTGTTCTTCAGCTATATTTGATCGTATCGCGTTAGTTAGTTCGGGTTCGGAGTGGTTTTGGAGTGAATTGAGACACTTAGTCTCTTTTGTGAAGGCTTAACTTGAGAAAGTTGACCGGATGTTGACTTATGTGTAAACGACCTCGGATTTGAATTTTAATGGTTCTGTTAGCTCGGTTAGGTGATTTTGGACTTAGGAGCGCATCCGGAATGTGATTTGGAGGTCTGTGGTAGAATTAGGCATGAATTGGCGAAAATTGAAAATTTGGCGATTTTGGTCGGCAGTGAAAAATTTGATATCGGGGTCGGAATGGAATTCCGGAAGTTGGAGTAGGTTCCTAGTGTCATTTGTGACGTGTGTGCAAAATTTGGGGTTATTCGGACATGATTTGATAGGTTTTGGCGTCGTTTGTGAAATATGAAAATTTAAATAGGGAATTGAGGTGTAAAATTTGGGGGGGGGGGGGGGGTATGGAAGAGAATTGGAGAGATGATTTTGGAGATTTGGATGACCATTTGGTGTCATATTTTGATGATTTTGGTATGGGTAGACTCGTGAGTGAATGAGATTTCTAGTTTTGTGATTTTCTGGGGGCCGGGTTTGAGGGGATTTCAGGATTTTGGTCTAAATTGATAGTTTTTCGTATGGAATTCATTCCATTAGCGCATATTGATGGTATTGTACTGATTGTGAATAGATTCGGAGCATTTGGAGGCCGAGTCGAGGGCCAAGAGCATCGCGGAGTAGAGATTTGACAGGTTTGAGGTAAGTAACGATTGTAAATCTAGTGCTGAGGGTATGAAACCTCGGATTTTGTGTCGTTTTACTATTTCGAGGCGACGCGCATGCTAGGTGTCGAGCGTTGTTTTAAATATTGAATTCTAATTTTTGAGAAATCAAATGGTTCATTATTTGGACTATCCCACGACAAGATATGAATCTTTTGTTACAAGCACGTAAAGCTGAAAATTAAGCGACTGAGATAAAAGTTGGATAATGTAAAGCAAAAAAGAAGCAATCTTATTTAAGATGAAATAAATATCCACTAGGTCAATATAATATAAAGATAAAAGGGGAGATAATGCTAATAGCCTAATCTAAATAGAACTTATAGTTGATCAATTCTTGGCAGCTAGTCTCCAGGTTCTTCTTCTTCTCCTCCAGATTGGACGAATCATCAACAGTCAGCAAATTTACGTTTTCATATGAAGAGAACTCAGTCTTGGCGGCTGAAACTTTTGCTCGAATCTCGTCAACCTCCTTTTGAGTCGCTTCTATAACACCTTCGAGATTCTCCCTCTCTTGTTGTAATGTCTGCAACTTCTTCACAACTCTCTTCAGTTTCTTTTCACTAGAGAAAACTTTCTTGACTTTTTCACTTGCTTCAAGTTTGAACGATTCGAGACGCTCCTTAGCTTTGGAAATCAGATCTAGCTTCTCATTTTCACTCGTCTTATCAGCCAAATTGGATCGCTCTTGGTCATATGAAGCAGCAAGCTCGAAAAGAGAATCCAGTAAACATTACTAAACAGTTGCAGCCCCAAATATATATGTTGGGAGAACCCCATGATCCTTCTAATGGAGAAAGATCCAAAATATTCGCCTTTTTCATAACCTCGAAAATCTCAATGATTTGCTCCCTATAAGATGAGAGAAATTCTACACGAGTTTTGGAGAGTCTATTGCAAATATCCTCCAAAAGTCCCAAGATGATTCCTTTTTGTGATTAAAGACAATGCTCTTTCCTTCAAAAATAGATACTGTTGCATTTGTCAGTGGTGGAACGCGAGTTATCCCATTTGGAGTTTGTCTCTTTAGGGCTTTGTAATGAGGAAGGGATGATGCCTTTGAAGACGACTACACTTTAGACGTAAGCCCTCCAATAGATTCATCACTCACTTGCGGCCTGTCATGTGGGGATACCATCGGATGTCCAATGGCATTACTGCATAAGGAAAAGGCAAAGAAAGTAATTCGTTCAAACAAAAAAGGAAAAAGGCTAGGTGACTGTATTTTACCTCTTTGTTACAAGTTGTATGCGTTCTTGAGGGACTATCAACACTTGGAACCTCTACGATCTCTACTGGGTTAGGCCATTTCCTATTCCAATTTTGATCTTCATTGGTACTCTGGCCTGTATCTTGAGGAACTCGCGTGCTAAATGGAAGAACTGGAGGGTGTTTCTCTATATCTGTTGAAGTGCACAGCACCTCCTTCAAAGATGCCTTTGGGGATTTAAACTTCCTTTTCTTATTTTGTGTAACTACTTTTGGGATTGCAGTAGGTGGTTCTTTGACTTTTGAGAGCGTTTTTTCAACACCTTGATCTTCATCTCCTAAAGGAGTAGTAGATTTTAGCCTAACATTGTCTACCAGAGCTTGTGAATTATCCTCGAGAAACTTCACATGCGCTTTCTCCCACTATGACATATAATTGGTGGAGAAAAGCTTCTCCACAGGATCTCCCGTTGGGGGAAAAGCCACACGTGACATAGACCAATACAGTATGCAAATCCTCCAAAATCGGAGTCCTTCATCTAGATAGGCGCTACGGATATCATTCTCCAAAAAGTCGAGGACGTTCTGGTAAAACCCAAATTGACGACCAAACCGATGCGGGCTATATGGATCGATGATGAATGAATTATCATAACTTAAAGGGAGGTAATTGAAACGTAAGCTCATGAAGTAATTTGACTCCAAATCTTGAGGGGCCTCGTTATCCACACAATAATAAGGACGAGAATCAGTTAACATTGTTGGTGTCCAAACTATATACTCTCCATTGTGGATGAATTTTCTTGCATCCTTCTTATCAAAGTACCTCGTGGCTCCCTCTCCTGAGCATGCCACCATCAACGGGACAGACGGACCCTTAGCAAGTAGATAATAGGTTTTGAGGTAATGTGCAAGCCAGCTGTAAAATAATGGATGGGAAAACAAACTTTGACCTGATCAAGTTAGGAAGAACACAAAATCTTATTCAAACCATGATAAATACTCGCCAAAACTGGGACAGCAAGGCTAATTTTTCGTCCGCTTGCCATTATGCTTGCCATCTTAAAAGTCTCGGGACGAATGAAGTTCTCTGCCTTATAGAGAAACACAAAAGCACATAGCCAATGTGATAAGAAGGCTGCTATATATGTTTCATCTTTCTTGTCAGACCTCACCCTAAGCTTGGAGAATATAGCTTCTTGATCATTCGACCACCTAGTTGTCTCGGGAATAACTCCATTAGGATTATGTGTCGACTTTAGGCGCGCGTATTTCTGTTTCTTTTGCAGTGGGAAAGGTTTATATATTAAAGCTTTCTCATACCAAAATTTATCCACTTGCTCAAGGAGACCTTTCTGTTAATACCCGTAACTTCCTTAAGATGATGGAAGGCAGCAAATAAATACTTGCAAGATCGAGGAATAAATCTCATCTATTTTTTGTCCAAACCGGTGAGTTCTCCTGTCTTAGGTACCACTTCTTCATACGGAAAACCCACAATGGGCAGACCTCCAAGGATATGTAATTTGTTTTTCCAAATAAACGAAGTGTCAAGTGTGATTTGCTCTATTTGTTGAGTTCATTAAAGTTCTGTAATTTCGATTGCCAGTATTACAGAATAGTATTTTCCATTCTATCCTGAGAGGAAGTAATCCATAACATTGATCAACAGTGAGGAGATTAAATTCCTTAAGGACACATAAGAAACTTGTGGGCTCAAAATTATTTTACGATTTGTTTATTAAACTACTGTTTCTTTTTCCTCTGTTTTTCTGGTTTCGAACACAGATTGATAACAATCTTAAGGAATTTAATAAGAATTATATTCGGGATGGCTGATGGAGGAAAAAGTAGATAGAAACAGTGGCTATTCCTTTTACGAGCGAGTGCAATATTTTGGATTGGCATAATAACAAAATTACAACGACTTGACGTCGTGGTTGTTCGGATAAGTTTCATCCAATGAATTTGTTTTTTTCGTTCTATTAGTATGTAGGAAATTAATCTTACATGGTAGTGATGGCGTTAAGTTCAGATATATTCAATGGAATGGTTTGTCATGGTTGATTAATATTTTTGGCAATTCTCGGCCCCTATGTAACACCCCCTACATTCAGACTAGGTGTGGATATGTTAAATGGGTATTAATTAGATATTTTAGACAAAAGAATTCCTAGCGGGATGAGTATGGGTGAAAATAGATGTTTTGGGATCAATACAGAGAGTGAGGTGCATATGATTCGATAAAATCAACTGAGTTTACAAAAGATCTGTCTTGCAGCAGGATGTAGTGAAAATGTGTACGGAATCTGGGAAAACTCAAAACACAAAAGTTGTATCCCTTTGAAATAGCTTTCCAACGATATATTTTGGAGCCCAAACGGTTCTATGTGTAGAAAGTTATGTGTGTTTTATAGAGCAGTACGCAATATGCACGCCCAGGTGCGTGCCCAGATGTCATGTGCGCGGCTGCACACTTGTGGCAGTGCTACTACCATTCTGCGCATTCAGGTGAGCGGGGGCGCACCCGGGGGGTCATTTTTAAAGCCCTACTTTATCCCCCACGCCCCAAAACACAAAAACTTGCTCTAGAAAGGGAAGCTCTCAAGAACCTAACTCCTCAAAGGTCCCTCCACCATCCAAGGTAAGTTCCAACGATGATTCTAAGTTGATTTCAATCCCCAACACCTTATTAATATGGGTAAACCCTCCAAATCATTAGATATTTGATTGGGGCATCATTGTTGAGAGAAGAAACCTTAGAACTCGAATTCAGGAGGATTGAACTTCAAAAAGGTAATGTCTTCACCCTCTAATTGATTATACCATTGGATTAATCATTATCGACTCTATGTCCATGAGATATGAGTTGATGGGTTTGATAGAAAAGCATGAACAATTAAATGTTTGGGTTATTGATTGTTGATTATTGGTTAACAGTGTTGTTTATCTTATGGGTGAAGAAGAATGATATTGATTCTAAGAAATTTGAGATTTTAGAATTTATCCAGGAGAAAAAGAGTGGCTTGTTGGGTGTAGAAACACCATTAATGAGGGCTATGCGGCTTTATGCCCATAAGATATTTGATAAAATGCCTGAGTGACCAAAATATGAGTATTATTACTAATATGGAATCCCTTTGACTTGTATTGATATAGATTAATGTTGAAAGGTTTGGCGAATGCTGTATTACGCTCAAGAGCAGGAAGCTAAGGTATGTGAGGATAACTCTCTATGTTTGGGAATGTAATGATTCTCCCTACACTATGTTTCTTTTACGACGTTACTAATTGCCTCAGAAATATAGTTAAGCCTAGTTCCTTGAATAGTTGCAGAACTTCTATTATATAGATTCATAACTCATTCATGACTTTCATTTTGAACGTTGTGAGCTTAGTGCATAATCAATATAGACTTGGGTTGATGCCCATGAGTCTCAGTCTAGATTTCTCAGCATGTCATAAACAATTGATGTTTCAGTTTTCTTAATCAGTTCAAGGATACATATCTCAATCTAGTCCTATTCAGTATTCCAGTATCATGTAACTCAATATGATTTAGTATTTAAGCATCACATGTCACGCTCCCCTTTTCTCGCGAAATCGAGTTTTGACATTGACAACTCCTTTTAAGAAGGGAAGGAATTGCTTATTGAGAGTCGCCACCTAACGGATTAAGGTGCGTTAAGGCACGTATTGCAAATGACTCAGGTTTTACTCGTTGCATCACCAAAGATCGGGTAAAGGCTCAAATTACCTCGAAGAAAAGGTGTTAGGCACTCCTCGATGTCCACAACGGTGGGTCCTGACTACACTTAAATTATGTGAATTAGTCTAATAAAAAAAGCGAGGGAATTATTTAATAGGGATGGGGGTCCTAAGTTTTTTAGCCTAAAGGATCACCCCATGCAACATAAATAATACTTCGTATCTCCCACAAGACGGGGGTGTTACTCATATTATTCAGCGGGCACAGACTATCATCTCCTGCTACCCGATTACTATCTTTAAGTTATTTACCTAAAGCGCTCTAATCAATTCTAACTCGTATCCTATGCGTGCACTACCCGTCCCTTACCGATGGTCCTGGAGGCATTAGGACCTCTATTTTGGATGGTTCTAGACTCAACTTAGGTTGCTCAAAATTGTAAAACTAGGTGACATACAAAACAAGTTGGACTTTTCATACAAGAGCAGATAAAGGCTTAATTTAGCCTCCATACATTAGGCAGCTAAAGGACAATTCTAATGAACAATGAGCGAGAAAAGTAAGAGAGTATATTCTTTGTCAATAATTAGATTCCTTTACAAATGATTAGGGTCCCCTTTATATAATAGGGGAACCCTAAATAAGGTACATTTCTATTTACAGTAAAGAATCTTATTGGGACAGTTGTCTAACCGCCTAGTACGGACTCGTACAAATCTGTTCCGGGATTTACGCCATGATCTTGGAGACGTGGCGGGAATCTTGCTCATTCTGTTACAAAATCCACAACGGCATTATCTCGAGGCCAGTCACATTAGGCTTCGTCGTTCATCGGACACTTAGTTTTTCGAACCTTGTACTCTGTCTTCGAGCTCGAGCCTGGTCCATCGAGCTCGAACTCGATCCATCTTCAACTCAGGCTCAAGACATCCCCTCGATCCCGGGAAAATGGGCATACCCGATTTCAACCGTATACAGATAGTCCCCACGTTTCTTAGTGTAAGATGATAAGAAACGAATTGAGTCCTTGATCCTTACCCCGATTTGTTACGACATCATCATCGTGGCGTAAGCGACTGAGGAAACAAAAGTTTGGAAGCTGGCCTTTCCCGAGGACAACTCCGAGAACTCTAGCGAGTCCGGCGGCGGAGAAGATTCTGAGGGTGAAGACGCTTCTGCCGATAAGGATCGCGCTGCTTAGGTTTTGTGTTCTTCGTGATTTTTCGCTTTTGAGGCTGNTTCTCGGTCGTCCTTCGTATGACGCATCAGGAGTGTCAGTATGATGATCCGCATTTGCTTGTCCTTACGGACAGGGTTCAGCATGATGATGCCAGGGATGTGACCATTGGAGATGATGGTGTGTTGAGGATGCAGGGCTGGATTTGCGTGCCCAATGTGGATGGCTTCGGAGTTGATATTGGAGGAGGCCCATAGCTCGCGGTACTCCATTCATCCGGGTGCCGCGAAGATGTATCAGGATCTCAGACAGCACTATTGGTGGCGGAGGATGAAGAGAGATATTGTGGAGTATGTAGCCCGGTGTCTTAATTGTCAGCAAGTGAAATATGAGCATCAGAGACCGGGTGGCTTACATCAGCAGATGGTTATTCCTGAGTGGAAGTGGGAGAAGATCACTATGGATTTTGTTACCGGACTTCCACGAACTCTGAAGAAATTTGATGCTATTTCGGTGGTTGTAGACAGGCTGACCAAGTCCGCGCACTTCATTCCGGCTTGCACTACTTATTTTTCAGAGCGGCTGGCAGAGATCTATATTCGGGAGATAGTTCGATTGCATGGTGTCCCAGTTTCCATCATATCAGATCGGGGCACTCAGTTCACCTCTCAGTTTTGGCAGGCAGTTCAGCGAGAGTTGGGTACTCAGGTGCAGTTGAGCACAGCTTTTCACCCTCAGAGGGACGGGCAGTCCGAGCGCACCATTCAGATATTGGAGGATATGTTACGTGCCTGTGTTATTGATTTTGGAGGGTCATGGGATCGGTTTCTACCGCTTACAGAGTTTGCCTACAACAATAGCTATCAGTCCAGCATTCAGATGGCACCGTATGAGGCCTTGTATGGGAGGCGGTGTAGATCTCCAGTTGATTGGATCGAGCCCGTAGAGGCTAGATTGTTGGGGACAGATTTGGTTCAGGATGCATTGGAGAAGGTGAAGGTGATTCAGGAGAGACTCCGTACAGCACAGTCGAGACAGAAGAGTTATGCAGATAGGAAGGCCCGAGATGTATCGTATATGATTGGTGAGAAAGTCTTACTGAAGGTTTCAGCCACAAAGGGTGTTAAGAGATTCGGAAAGAAAGGGAAGCTAAGTCCGCGGTTCATTGGGCCTTTTGAGGTACTTAGGAGGATCGGGGAGGTGGCTTATGAGCTTGCCTTGCCACCTAGCTTGTCGGGCGTGCATCCAGTTTTTCATGTGTCTATGCTCCGGAAGTACATTGGGGACCCGTCCCATGTTTTAGATTTCAGTACAGTTCAGCTGGAGGGTGACTTGACTTATGAGGTAGAGCCAGCAGCCATTTTGGATCGTCAGGTTCGGAAGTTGAGATCAAAGGATGTTGCATCAGTGAAAGTGCAGTGGAGAGGTTGGCCCGTGGAGGAGGCTTCCTGGGAGACCAAACAGGAGATGCGGAGAAGATATCCTCACCTATTTGAGACTTCAGGTATGTTTCTTGGCCCGCTCGAGGACGAGCGTTTATTTAAGTTGGGGAGGATGTGACGACCCGACCCGTCGTCTCATGTGTTACCGCCCCGTTTTCCCCATTTATTGCTTCTTCATGTTTCATTATCGGCATTTGGTAAGTTAGAGTCGAATCGGTTTGGTTTTGGTAGAAAATAAGATATTTAGTCTCTTTAAGGAAGGCTTGTAATGGAAAAGTCAAACGGATGTTGACAATTGAGTTAGAGGGCTCAGATGTGAATTCCGGTGATTCAGTTAGCTTCGGGGGATGATTTGTGACTTAGGAGTGCGATCGGAATCAGTTTTGGAGGTCCGGTGTAGAAATAGGCTTGAATTGGCGAAGTTAGTATTTTGGCGAATTCTGGTTTATAGGTGAGATTTTGATCCGAGGGTCGGAATTGAATTCCGAGAGTTGCAGTAGCTTCGTTAGGTGATTTGGGATGTGTGTGCAAAATTTCAGGTCGTTCGGAGGTGATTTGGTTGGATTTTTGATCGAATGCGTATTTCGGAAGTTTTTGGAAAACTTAGGCTTGAATTCGATGAGAAATGATGGTTTTAGTGTTGTTAGAGGTGTTTTGATGATTGGAACAAGTTTGAAAGAGGTTTTAGGATATGTTGGCATTTTTGGTTGAGGTCCCGGGGGCCTCGGGTGTGTTTCAGATGGCCAACGGGTCATTTTTGGAACTTGTTGGATTGCTGAACTGCTGGTATCTAGTTTCCTTCTTCGCGAACGCGAGGGGTGTCTCGCGAACGCGAAGAGGAAAAATGGGGGAGCTGAGATTTGGCCTTCGCGAACGCGAAGGATGAGACGCAAACGCGAAGGAGGGGAACAGTGTGCTACGCGAACGCGAGAGTGCAATCGCGAATGCGTAGAAGGAGTTTGGGCCTAGAGTCAATTGGCCTACGCGAACGCGAGACATGCAACGCGAACGCGAAGGTTCTGGGGAACTTGGCCTTCGCGAACGCGAAAGTGGTCTCGCGAACGCGAAGAAGGAGGGGTCAGACCTGGGCAGAATGTTTTAAAACATTCCATCCGCGAACCCAACCCACTTTTCCTCCATTTTTGGGCATTGTTGAGAGCTTTTGGACGGGGATTGAAGAGAGTTTCAACTGGGGTAGATTGAAGGTAAGTTTTATGAGTTAAAAACATGATTTTATTGTAGAATCATCCTTGAAATTCATGAGAATATAGCCAAATTGTAAGAAATTAGGGCTTGAGTTTGAAATTCTAAATTTGAGATTTGAGGGGCCATTCGTGGTCCGATTTGAGAGATTTTGGTATGTATAGACTCGTGTCGAGATGAGGAATCCGGTGATGTTAATTTTCTGATTTTTCGAGAAGTGGGCCCGGGGCTCGGGTTTTGCCAACTTCGTGATTTTCGATGTTTTTTCGAGTCTTTTCGATTGGGTTATATTCCCTTAGCATATGGTGACGTATTCGTTGTGGTTTTGGTCAGATTCGACGCGCGAAGAGGTGAATTCGAAAGGCAGGGGCATAGCAAGCTAGGACCTTGGCCGGCTTGAGGTTAGTAATAAATGTAAATGCTGTGTTGAGGGTTTGAAACCCCGAATTTGCATAACGTAGTGCTATGTGAGGTGACTTGCATGCCGGATAACGGGCGTGAGGTAGAGCACCGTCAGGGATTGTGACTTGGTCCGTCCCGCTTAATAAAATTGATACCTATTTGATTGTAGATTTGTAATATCCTTATAAAAATGGATTAATTGTCATAATTGGGCTTCGTGCCAACTACTTGAATCCTTCAGGGATTATTTTAATGGTTTCTTACCATATCTATAAATATTAAACTCAGTCCTGGTATTTAATACTGTGTTTGAAATCTCAGCCATTTTCTTAAATTAGAAATTAAGTTAATATTTTTAAATGAAGTTTAGGTTGAATATTTTTATACTATTGTGTGATTTTTGGACTGAGTATGGGATCGGGCTGCACGCCGCAGCAGTATTATAATGATATTGATATGAGGCCAAGGGCCTGTTTGATGCCACGAGATGGCTTATTATTGCGCTTGGGCCGTAAGGGGCCCCTCCCGGAGTCTGCACACCCCCAGTGAGCGCCATCGACGTTAAATAAATGGAGCGGGCTGCACGGCCGCAGCGGGGTACTGGAGGTACCGGTTTGTGTGTTGCATTGCATATTTAATTGTCATTTATTTCTTCATCTGTTCTAATGTTTATTCTAACTGTATTGCTGTTTAATGGTATTTTTAGCTTTACTTTGTGTTTATTTAGGATTTCTTATCCTCAGACCTTATTTATATTTATTACTTTCTGAGTTGGAAGTACTCACAATACTCCCTGCACCTTGTGTGCAGATCCAGGTACACCAAAGGGTGAGTGAGGGCTCGTTAGCTGAGCAGCAATTATCTGGGAGTGTCGAGGTAGCTGCATGGCGTTCGCAGCCTTGATCTCTCCCTTCTATCTTTTATTATTTTATTCGTATTATTTTCCTAGTCGGACTTGTAATAGGTGAATAATCTGCTTCTAGAGGCTGATGTTCGTGACACCAGATTTTGTGGGTTGATTAGTACTTTGTTTTCATTTTGGGGTTTTCGAATGTTAGAGATTATTTCAGAAATTCCGCACTAAATTGGTATTTTAGTAGTGAATATTTATTCATCTATCTAGATTAATTGGCTAAGGTTGTGGAAATGATCGGGCTTGCCTAGCAATGTGTTAGGCACCATCACGACCGGGGTTTGGGGTCGTGACAGAGATGCACATAAATAGATATACAAAAACATTAATGAGAAATATTTAACAAAAAATAGAAAAACTATAGCAGATCTTGAAAGATCTGAACCCTAGCTTTAGGGTAAATGAAGAATCGAGAATATCTCAGAGATTCATACCATAAAGAGACGAAGAATGAACATAGATGGAAAGAAGTGAAGGTTCGAACCAGATTTGGTTCAATGCAAGAGAGATCTACTTACCATGTTAGGCAAGTGATTATGTAATACCATAATCGTCTAAACAAGTAATAGGAGACGACCAATAAGGTAAGGAAATCGTCTATGGATTCGTTCTCTGAGTTGGAATCGAAGGGGAGTGGGATTACGACGCTACGGTTTCAGAAGAGGAGAAGAAGAGAGAGTTTAAGGGCGGCAGGGTTTAGGGAATGAGGTATTAGGGTTAGAGATGGTTAATTAAAAAGGGAAGGGTGAATGGGGCCGTTGATCTTGAAAGATCAGCGGCCATGATTAAAAAATGGGGTTTGGGTCGGGTATAGGAACGCGTACCAGTTAGTTTATTGGGTCAAGGGTTATTTGATTTGGGCTAGGTTGTTGGGCCGGTATATTTTAGGTAATTCGGCTAGGGAATGGTCCGAAATAAGCCTAAAAATGGGCTATTATTTAAATACCCAATTTTAATTAATAAATAATTTGTAAAAAATGATAAATAAATAGTAAAAATATCATTTGTGCATAAAACAAGTAAAACTAGTTGTTAACTATAAAAAGTATAAAAGGATTATTTTTGCATAAACAAAGTAATTGTAGATACATATAGGCTATTATTGCAAATGTGCAATTTTAGCCTTAAAAATGCAAATGCAATTATGACAAATTTGTTAAAAATATTTATAACATAGTATGGATATAAATGGTGAAATTAGATGATAAGATCTTTGTAAACTAATTTGTAATGCAATTAATGAGTATTTATCTATACTACATTAAAAACACGAAGGCCCTTAGCGAAATGTTGTCGCCTTTTTTACCCTTTAAAAAATGATTTTACACTAGTTAAAATTGTCATTTACCCTTGAAGTCAAATAAAACAGTATTTATTAAAACTTTCCATATTTGAATTATTATGTAGGAAGCCCCTAATAATTAGGACATTAAAATCAACTAAATTTCTTCTGTTATAAATAGAATTTTATTTATGGTGAATGTCTATATTTAGAGAGATTCTAGGGTTTATTACTTGGTGGCTAAGTCACCCTCTCCCTATAAATAGAGGGTTCTATTCCATTGTAATTCATCCCAAAATTCAATAAGAATTCTCTCTCTCTACTTTTCTCTGCAATACTCTTGTTCTTCATTTATTGTTTCATAACACGTTATCAGCACGAGACTCTACCATCTTAGATCACTTGTTGTAAAAAGATTAAAGTATAGTTAAGGTCTTGAAGTCTTCGTAGTCTCATTCCTTATAAATGAAACAGTGGCAGTAACAGGAAAAGGAAAAGAGGAAGATCAAGTGAAATTTCACAAAAACGATGGTTTTGCAATCAGAAAAGTTTATGATTGATCATCGGCAACTGAGAATTACAGAGAGGGAGAACATGATGCTATTTTTAAAATCCCTAAACTCTTTGTAAGTATTTTTTTTTATATTATTGAAATTCTATAATTTGATTTTAGCTACAAACAAATATGGATATCTCTCAAAGCAAAATTGGATCACAGTTCAATTGTAAAAATATTTGTTTAATTGATTCATGTACGACACATACAATATTCAAAGAGAAGAAATATTTCTCTCATTTAAGTATGTGTAAGGCAGATGTTATTACAATTTCTGGTAGTAGTAAATTAAATGAAGGCTCTGGAAGAGCTACTATAACTCTGCCTAAGGGAACAATACTTATTATAGAGAATGCAATGTTCTCCTCCAAGTCCAAGAAGAACTTGTTGAGTTTTAAAGATATCCGCCGGAATGGATATCATATTGAGATAATAGATGAGAATAATCTTGAATATCTCATCGTTACCAAAAATGTCTCTGGCCAGAAAAGGGCTATTGAGAAATTCCCATCTTTGTCTTGTGGCCTGTATTGGACAAGAATTAGTGCAATTGAGGCACATTCTATTGTAAACCAAAAGGTTACTGATTCCAATACTTTTGTACTTTGGCATGATCGATTGGGACATCCTGGATCAATTATGATGAGACGGATTACAGAAAACTCAAATGGGCATCCGTTAAAGAATTTAAGAATTCTTTTAAATAATAAATTTTCTTGCACTTCTTGTTATCAAGGCAAGTTAATTATTAGACCATCACCAACAAAGGTTGGAATGTAGTCCCCTGCGTTTTTGGAACGTATACAAGGGGACATTTGTGGACCTATTCACCCACCTAGTGGGTCGTTTAGATATTTTATGGTCTTAATAGACGCATCTTCTAGATGGTCCCATGTGTGCCTATTGTCATCTCGCAACCTCGCGTTTGCAAAATTAATGGCACAAATAATTCGATTACGGTCACAATTTCCCGATAATCCAATTAAGTCTATTAGACTTGATAATGCTGCTGAGTTTTCATCCCAAGCATTTAATGATTATTGCTTATCAATTGGGATAAAAGTGGAACATCCTGTAGCTCATGTTCACACCCAAAATGACCTTGCAGAGTCTTTAATTAAACGTCTGCAATTGATAGCAAGACCGTTACTCATGAAAACGAGGTTACCCACTTCTGTTTGGGGTCACACCATTTTGCATGCAACAATGATAGTTCGTCTCAGACCGACAAATTATCATAAATATTCCCCGTTGCAATTAGTTTTGGGTCATGAACCTAATATATCACATTTAAGAATTTTTGGATGCGTAGTATATGTGGCTGTAGCACCGCCATATCGCACCAAAATGGGTCCGCAAAGAAGGTTAGAAATATATGTTGGGTTTGAATCGCCCTCCATTATTCGCTACCTCGAAACATTGACGGGGGATTTGTTTACTGCACGATTTGCAGACTGTCGATTCGATGAGACACTTTTTCCAAAATTAGGGGGAGAAGTTGGTGAAACCAAACGGGAAATTTTGTGGAAAGTGAGGATCCTGAACCTCAATCTGTTGGAGAATGTCGACAAAGACTTGATTGGCCAAAATGGCAAGAAGCAATCCAATCAGAGTTGAATTCACTTGCACAACATGAAGTTTTTGGGTCTGTAGTCCAAACACCTAGTGGTGTTAAGCCTGTTGGCTATAAATGGGTCTTTGTACGCAAGAGAAATGAGAAAAACGAGGTACAAAGATATAAGGCACGCCTTGTTGCACAAGGATTTTCACAAAGGCCTGGTGTCGATTATGAAGAGACATATTCACCCGTTATGGATGCTATAACGTTCCGTTATCTCATTAGTTTTGCTGCCCATGAAAAGCTTGACATGCATTTAATGGATGTGGTTACCGCCTACCTTTATGGCTCACTTGATAATGAGATATACATGAAAATTCCCGATGGATTTAAAATGCCAAACGCACATAATTCAAAGTCCCGGGAAATGCTTTCAATCAAATTGCAAAGATCTTTGTATGGTCTAAAGCAATCAGGACGAATGTGGTGTAATCGTCTTAGTGAGTATTTATTAAAGGAAGGCTATATAAATGATGTCATTTGTCCATGTGTTTTTATAAAGAAAACAACATCGAAATTTGTTGTACTTGCCGTATATGTTGATGACATAAACCTTATTGGAACTCCTATAGAACTCCAAAAGGCAATTGATTATTTAAAGAAAGAATTCGAGATGAAAGATCTCGAAAAGACAAAATTATGTCTTGGTTTGCAAATTGAACATTTGGCAAACGGAATTTTTGTTCATCAATCTACCTACATAAAAGGTATTGAAACGGTTTTACATGGATGGAGCCCATCCATTAAGTACTCCGATGGTTGTTCGATCACTTGATGTGAACAAGGATCCATTTCGACCTCAAGAAGAGAATGAAGAGCTACTTGGTCCTGAAGTACCATATCTTAGTGCAATTGGTGCACTAATGTATCTTGCCAATACTACAAGGCCTGACATAACTTTTTCAGTTAATGTCTTAGCAAGATATAGCTCTGCTCCCACAAGGAGACATTGGAATGGAATCAAACACATATTGTGGTATCTAAAAGGAACTACCGATATGGGCTTATTTTATGGCAATAATTGCAGTCCCGATCTTGTTGGTTATGCTGATGCTGGGTATTTATCTGATCCACACAAGGCTCGGTCTCAAACAGGTTATGTATTTACCTGTGGAGGCACTGCCATATCTTGGCGATCGACTAAGCAATCAATTGTGGCTACTTCATCTAATCATGCTGAGATAATTGCTATTCATGAAGCAAGTCGAGAGTGTATGTGGTTGAGGTTTATAATACATCTTATTCGAGACAAATGTGGTTTGAAATGTGACAAACTACCCACAATTCTATATGAAGATAATGCAGCATGCACAGCTCAATTGAAGGGAGGATTCATAAAAGGAGATAGGACAAAGCACATTTCACCAAAGTTATTTTTCACACATGATCTTCAAAAGAATGGTGATATCAATGTGCAACAGATTCGTTCAAGTAATAATATGGCTGATTTGTTCACAAAATCTCTACCAACGTCAACCTTCAAGAAACTAGTGTACAAGATCGGGATGCGAAGGCTCAAGGATGTGAATTGATGCTCTCATCAGGGGGAGTTAATGCGCGTTGCACTCTTTTTCCCTTACAAGGTTTTGTCCCAGTGGGTTTTCCTTGCAAGGTTTTTAACGAGGCAACCAAAGGGCGTATTATTAGATATGTGTACTCTTTTTCCTTTTCTAGAATTTTTTTCCCACTGGGTTTTATTTTAGTTAAGGTTTTAACGAGGCACATTATCTGTTGAATAGACATTCAAGGGGGAGTGTTATAAATAAAATTTTATTTATGGTGAATGTCTATATTTAGAGAGATTCTAGGGTTTATTACTTGGTGGCTAAGTCACCCTCTCCCTATAAATAGAGGGTTCTATTCTATTGTAATTCATCCCAAAATTCAATAAGAATTCTCTCTCTCTACTTTTCTCTGCAATACTCTTGTTCTTCATTTATTGTTTCATAACATCTTCCATGTATAAAGTAAAGTTCTAATTTAGGACCAAATATATTAACTAACTTACGTTGAAATACATTTAGAAACTCAAAATCTTTAATAACTCACCAGAAACTATTAGACTTAGGATTCAAAGCCATTAAGGAAAAAATTGAACAACTACTGCAACTTTTTATTTGAAAGAAAGAGGTACGAATTTTTATGTTATGAATTTTGGAGTTGAAACAATTTAATTCTATCTTGAATAGGTATTTTTCTTCTTTTTAGTTACGTTANTGATCACTTTCTAAAAGTTCAATCATGATTAATCAAGCAAGATTAGTCGCACTGAAGGCCCCCATATACCTCTTAACTAATGTTATAAAATAGTTAAATGCCGGTCAATGCATCAACAAAAAGTTTGTAATGGATTAAACTAGAATCGAACTTACCTAAATATCGCGATGAATGATCCATATCCATATGATGAAAATATCTTAACCCTTTAGTAATTAAAAAGTGCAATCATCAAAAGCAGAGCATTAGAAGAATGAGAAGAGAACTTTGTACATGAAATCTATCAGTAAATGCATAGCACAATTACTGATGCAACAGATATGTTGCCAGCAAAACGTGATTTGTCCTTTCCTTCTTGGAAGTTTGAACTCTAACTCCCTAGTAATATTTTTCTTGCAAATCCAATTCTGAGTTTAAAAGCTTCTTCTTCTTCTTGTTCTTTTTTTGTTGATGTATATATGTTCTTTATATTAAGTTTTATAAAGAATAAACTGGGTGAAAGGTTGGTTATTATGAGGAAGAGTGGTGTATTAATTGCCACCACTCCTTTGAAATTGCTACCGTTATTTTTAGTAATTGTTGCAACCGTTCCATGTTTATTGGAAGAACACAACCGTTCCATCTTTATTGGAAGAACACAACTCTTGAGCTTTTAAATCACAATAAAGAACAAAATTGCAGGAAAAAGATTGGGAAAATGCAAAAAAACAGGAAAAAGGATAAATAGGAATACTCATCTATTGGATGTGCCACGTCAGACTTCTATGTCCCTCTTTTATCATAAGTGTGAAGACTCTTAGGTAAAGTTGATTTACTAAAATGTCCATGAAAAATTGAATACCTATTTTATCCTCAATAAAATATTATATCTACAATATATTTATACAAAAAAGTAAATATACATTATAGCAAATTTATGAAGCTACCGATATCTGTTCATATACAATGTATATGAACGTGGAAATTGCAAACAATTTATAGAATAACCTGGGTTATTGATGATAAGTCATATAAAAAGTCATTTTAACCTCTATATAATGAGGAAATAAAAGGCTGACAGCTGCAATACCCATAGAAAGATATATATAATATATTATCTCATTCATAAAATAGTACATTAACCAAAATTCTCTTTGCTGTTATAGAAAATTAAATTTGGAGAATTTGAGGAGTTGCCTTGAATAATTAATGTACAAAATTCATTTAACTAATTCAATGAATGGACCATATTCATCTACTAAATATAGATATATAACAAAAATTCGGCGACAAATCTCTTGTTCCTGCTCTGGACGTTTGGAGAGCTTATAACACTATGGTCTTGAGAATTTCTTTTCCATGTTACCATTCGATCTCTCATTCAGTTCCCTTTAAGTTATAACATAAAGTTACAATTGTCCAACTTAATTATCTTTCATCTCCATATTTAAGATCGTTCTTCCCAAAATTCTTTTACATAATTAAATATTCAGTTACACAAGAGAAGGTTTCTATAAAGAGAAGTTGAGATGGCAATGGCAACATAATTAGTATTCATTGCCTCACTATGAACTTCTTTTCTCAAACTCTCAGAAAGATTAATTGCATATGCAGCAATGATACAGACCAAGCCTTGGATTAAATAGCCGCATGAGCATATACACAAGACCTGGAATCTGGATCACTCACTCTTAGAATGTTAAGAATCTGATAATGACGTTTTGGTAACTATTAGATTCATTTTTTTACGTAAAATAATTACTCTTCAAGTTTATGCTATGGTGGTTTGGTATCATACGTACTAGCTTTTTGGAACTACACCTCCAATTTTGCTGCTAGCTATTTAGAACTACTCCTACAATTTAGCTGCTAAAACAAGTGTTAATTCTCTTTATACTTTAATGTCTTTATATGTACTATGCTTCTCGCGAATACTTAGTTTTTTGAATTTTGAGTGTTCAAAACTATTTTGGCAGTAACATTCTTACTTTTGAAAACTTAGTACAACCCATATTTTATCATCTAATCCAATATACATGAATGAATACAAACATGATTCTTGCATTTTTTTTAAAATTATAATTATGTGAAGACATGCATTATATATTCATTTATTTATGTTAATATCAAACTTTAAATCAACTTCATTTGGCACTATTGGAGAACATTATAAATCCTACTTCAGTCATGTGGATAGAATTTCCATGGAATATGAAATAATATCGTGGTAATTTTCGCATATTTTCCCACAACGTGTCAAAATATCTGCATATTCATTTCCATTTTGGGAAAAGAAAATTCTTTTAGAAATATTTGCAAAATTGCTTTCATTTTTAAACCGTCTTTACATAACATATATGTTGCATAGTCCAAAGAAAAGAGAAATTTTAATTAATCGTGTCATCGTTGAAAATTATAATAGAGATAGAGTTACAGTACGACCTTTAACCTCATCATAAGAGGTATTAAAGATGGAACAATATTGATTAGCTTTTTAGATAGTAATATTTCAATCAAATATTTTTAAAATATGTATGCATTAATTTTAACAATTTTTAAATATGCATTACGTAAAATTAATATGGAATACACGCGCAATGCACGTGTGTAGGAACTAGTAGAATAAAAAGTAAATTACAATACGTTCCTCTATCATTAGCCTTCTTTAATCTTTATTTTACATCTTTATATCTCACATACATTACTTAATAATATTTATGGAATTTTAAGGAAATATAACTCATTGTAAGGTACACGCGCAACGCGTAGCCTAAGACTAGTAAAAAATAAAGACCAAGAACACAAATTCGTCGAATTATTTTTTTTTTCCAGCTTAATTTGCCAGAGTTTCATTAAGATTGGGTCATAAACGTTGCTTGCAACTAGGAGTGACAAGATGGTTAAAAAAAAACAGTTAATTACCTATATTATCCATTAAAAATGGGTTGAATAATGAACTTTTTAAAAACGGGTCAAATATGGATAAGAATCATATTATCCATTTAGAAATGGATAATCAATGGATAATTAATGGGTTAACTTTTCTCTCAAAAGTGATCATATTCAAGAAACCACGGATAATATGGTACCCATATTATATATCCGCCGGTTAACTCATTTTTATCCGTATTAAATATGCGTCGAGTTGGATAGTTTATCCGTTTTTCATTACATGTTTTCGACCCGTCCTATATCCGACCCGCCCCGCCCGTTTGCCACCCCTACTTGCAACAAAAAGGAAATGCCTTTTTCTTTGTTACTTTTTTTTTGGGTTGGTAATTACGTCATTTTATTGCTCTTTGTTAGAAAATTAAAAGTACAAAAAACGTGTAAAAAGAAAGATGTGGCTAGTACTATATTAAAAGCACGAAGGCCCTTAGCGAAATGTCGTTCGCCTTTTTTTACTCTTTAAAAAAGGATTTTACACTAGATAAAATTGTCATTTACCCTTGAAATCAAATAAAATTGTATTTATTAAAACTTTCCATATTTGAATTATTTTGTAGGAAGCCCCTAATATTTAGGACATAAAAATCAACTAAATTTCTTCCATGTATAAAGTAAAGTTCTAATTTAGGACCAAATATATTAACTAACTTACGTTGAAGTACATTTAGAAACTCAAAATCTTTAACAACTCACCAGAAACCATTAGACTTAGGATTCAAAGCCATTAAGGAAAAAATTGAACAACTACTGCAACTTTTTTATTTGAAGAAAAGAGGTACGAATTTTTATGTTATGAATTTTTGGAGTTGAAAACAATTTAATTCTATCTTGAATAGGTATTTTTCTCTTTTTAGTTACGTTATATTTTGCCTCTCTACCTCTTCAGGTAGGGTTAAGGTATATATGCGTACACACGATCCTCCCCAGACTCCACTTGTGAGATTATACTGGATATGTTGTGGTTGTTGTTGTAAGTTATGTTATATTTTAAGAATTAAATATAATTTAATATTTTTTGAATTTTTTTATTATTATTATACTATATTAAAAGCACGAAGACCCTTAGCGAAATGTCGTTCGCCTTTTTTACCCTGTATAAATAGATTCCGCACTAGATAAAACGCACATTTAATTATTTTCCTTATATTTTGGACTTCGAATCAATTAATATATTATTTAATAATTTTCCTAATATTTAGAATTCAGAATCAATTAATATTTTTCTTTTTTATTTAGGNTGTTATGAATTTTTGGAGTTGAAAACAATTTAATTCTATCTTGAATAGGTATTTTTTTTCTTTTTAGGTACGTTATATTTTGCATCTCTACTTCTCCAGGTAGGATTAAGGTATATATGCTTACCCACGATCCTCCCCAAACTCCATTTGTGAGATTATACTGGATATGTTGTGGTTGTTGTTGTAAGTTACGTTATATTTTAAGAATTAAATATAATTTAATATTTTTTTAAAAAAGTTTTTATTATCTATCTATATTATTATAAAATCACGAATGTTGAAAGCTAAATGTTGAATGACTAAAATATTCTTAAAATATTGATTGACCTTTATGCCCTTAATTATTTACATTAATCTTCACAAGAGAAAAGGACAAAACTGAAAATACACTCGCTAATATGACGAGTTGTAATAGAATAAGAATTTGACAGTGGAATTCTGATAACCGCGATCAACTAAATCCATCCAATTTATTTGAGTATATGTAAGACTTCAATCACAAGGATACCTCTTTACGTTAACTATATCAGCTAAGAAAAACAGTCACCAAATTTATCAAATAAGCATTGTGTATCATGCTAAATTGTGTTTGGATGCTAAAGCGTATTTCATGCTAAATTATCAAATATGCTTCTTCAATTTTCTTTGCAGATTACATGCGTTTCATGCTAATAATTTTGTTATGTTTTTTTTTAATATCTTTATGTTCTTACTGTTATCGATGATTACTATAATTTATCATGTTTTTCTTTTTAATTTTTTTGCTTTTTTTTTTTAATTTTTTTTTCTCATCATAAATTTTGATATCCCATGTAGTCTGAGATATTCACTAGGACAAAGAAACATAAGATTAGGAATGTTTTCATTTAGATTGTCGTGGCAAAGACCTCGGGAAGAAGATTACCAAGGTCTCTTGTAAGATGGAAATAACAATCTATAATATTTTTTTGAGGACTATATATGGTTGAGTTATTTGATTTTTGGTATTTTGAGATGAGTTGTTCCATATATTAACATTTAATATATTAAAACACTAAATACACACAAAAATATACTAAGAAGTTATCTAAGAATTGGACTCAGGAAATTATCATAAAATCCGAAATACTTTAGGATTCTTCTACGTGAAATAGGCATGTAATTGAATTAATTATTGTAGCTTAGGAATATGCAAAATTCCACTTTTCACAAGTATGTCTATTTCGTCACAAAGGTACAATATTTACAAACATATATCAATTTTCTTTCACAAGAATTTTTACTTTATAATGACTAGTGACAATAAATAAAGCATAAGGGCAAACAACTCCAAATGTTTGACTATATTTGTTGCAACATGTTTTCTCGCACGTACAACTATATGTTGCACTTTCAAGAGGAATATCATTACACACAAAGAAAGTTTTGGTCATGACAGAACAACCAAAGCGTCAGAAAGGAACATACACAAAGAACATCGTCTATAAAGAAGTCTTAGGTAAGAAATTACCACAATACATATCTCTACACTATAAGTATAATATTATATTGTCTAAGTAACATGACTAAATTGATCGTTTATGGAGGTTTAGATGATGTTGTCCGTCATTTTGAATTCATATCTTATGCTATTGTAATGATATTTTTCGGCATTGAATGATTTTGTATTCTATATAATTCTCTCATTAATTAAATTGCATGTTCCTTCACATACAAAAATTGCCTAAATCATTACGTGTCGTTAGCCATAGGCGGAGCAAGAATTTCAAGTTTATGGGTTCAAAATTTTAAGCATTTTAAGTTATTGGGTTCTAAATTAATAATTTATTTGTATATATATATACAATAAATTTTTTAAGATAAATACAGGGTTCGAACCAAGCTACTGGGTTCGGCCGAACCCACTCGAAGTACTCTAGCTCCGCTCCTGTCATTAGCAACGTGCAACGCACATTCATAGAAACTAGTATATATATATATATATATATATATATATATATATATATATATATATATATATATATCTTTATGTTCTTACTGTTACCGACGATTACTACAATTTATCATGTTTTTCTCTTCTTCTTTTTTCTGCTTTCCTTTTTTTTTTTAATTTTTTTTCTCATCATAAAATTTTGATATCCCATGTAGTCTGAGATATTCACTAGGACAAAGAAACATAAGATTATAAATGTTTTCATTTAGATTTTCCTGGAAAAGACCCCGGGAAGAAGATTAGCAAAATCTCTTATAAGATGGAAATAACAATCTATAATATTTCTTTGAGGACTATATATGGTTGAGTTACTTGATTTTTGGTATTATGAGATGAGTTGTTCCATATATTAACATTTAATATATTAAAACGCTAAATACCAAATCACAAAAATATTTTCAAAATATTACCTATTTATTATGCTCCTCTACAATTGAATTATGTCGATGCACAAAAAGGTACTAAGAATTATCATAGAATTCAAAATACTTTAGGATTCTTCTACGTGAAATCGGCATGTAATTGAATTAATTATTGTAACTTAGGAATATGCAAAATTTCTTTTTTCACAAGTATGTCTATTTCGTCACAAAGGTACAAATTTACAAACATATATCAATTTTCTTTCACAAAATTTTTTACTTTATAATGACTAGCGACAATAAATAAAGTATAAGGGCAAACAACTCCAAATGTTGGACTATATCTGTTGCAATATGTTTTCTCGCACATACAACTATATGTTGCACTTTCAAGAGAAATATCATTACACACAAAGAAAGTTTTGGTCATGACAGAAAACCAAAGCGTCAGAAAGGAACATTCACAAAGAACATCGTCTATAAAGAAGTCTTAGGTAAGAAATTATCACAATACATATCTCTACACTATAAGTATAATATTATATTGTCTAAGTAACATGACTAAATTGATCGTTTATGGAGGTTTAGATGATGTTGTCCGTCATTTTGAATTCATATCTTATGCTATTGTAATGATATTTTTCGGCATTGAATGATTGTTGTATTCTATATAATTCTCTCATTAATTAAATTGCATGTTCCTTCATATACAAAAGTTGCCTTAATCATTACGTGTCATTAGCCTTAGGCGGAGCCAGAATTTCAAGTTTATGGGTTCAAAATTTTAAATATTTTAAGTTATTGGGTTCTAAATTAATAATTTATATATATTTAATAATTTTTTAAGATAAATGCAGGGTTCGAACCAAAGCTACTGGGTTCGGCCGAACCCATTAAAAGTACTCTAGCTCCGCTCCTGTCATCAGCAACGTGCAACGCACGTTCATAGAAACTAGTATTATTATAAAATCATGAATACAATGTCGGTTTACAAAAATAACCTTATAATATTAAGCATAATAACTTATAGTAAAAGGATATAACAGGAATTCTAGATATTAGCCTTGCAATCCTATTAGTTTTTAGGACATAATACTACACGTTAGAAATCCTTCATAATTATCTTTAGGAATCATATTAATATAATTATTTTCAGGCATAGACATATAATACTACAAGTTAGCAATCATGGTAGTGTCAGAATTCAATCTCATTATCTCGAAATTACCTCCATCGATACTATAAATATTTAAAAAATTATGTGTCTAATTAAAAGTAAATATGTATTAATGATTTGATGGATAATTAGGAAACCAATTTTTAAGAGAAAATACATGCGTTAATAAATAACTCAATACATTACCACTCTATTGCATATCAAGAAAAAATAAAAATAATGTTAAACGGACTGCATAAGCATTAAAATTGAGAAAAAAAAACTCCTACGATAATATATTATTATATTATATTTTAACCGCTTTCCTACTCAAATAATATTTTTTATTAGTAATTTTTTGTATAATATAGAAAAATACCCAATTATTAAAGGACAACTAAGAAATTTAAGAATATAAATATGTGAGAAAAAAAGATTGGTATGAGCCAATACCCCTAATAATGTTGCAAACATAAACATCTAAAAGTGGAATGTCATATCAATATCTTTACTCTTTAAAAATAAAATGTATGATGGATAAAACTATATTTACGGTTAAATATTCAAACATGAGATGAACTAATATTAAGAATCTGAATCAACAGAAAATAAATTATTTTTATATTAAAACAAAATAATTAAATCTTTCAATTAATTATTCAACAAAAGAATCCAATTAAATTATTTTTTAAATTCATCATATGAGTAATATTATTTTTTGAGTTAAAAAAAAATCTTATGGTACATAAGTTTATTCCATAAAAGAGTGTTAGAGATTAAAAAAACAAATATATCATAAAGTAAAAAAGAATAGTATAGTATTAAGAAGGCCATACAAGTGTTTGAAGAAGCACAATCAAAGCTAAACTCTAATCAAGAATAAGCTTTCAAGACTATATTATAAAAAGTCTGCTCTGGTATATCGAGATTATCCTTTGTAGATGCCTCCACAGAATCAAAAATAACATTATATGACATGCATTACTTGCAAATTGTTATATCAAGATGCATGCTATTGTTAGCAATAAGAACAAGTGGTGTACCAACAATGATTTTATTATGAGGTCGTACTACTCACGTTAGATTTGATATACCTCTTCAAATAATTGAAATAACCTTCAGAAATATATCATAGCAATAGTGTTAAATTTATAAGGAAAACAAAAGTGATAATATGGGATGAAGTGCTTTGGCTAAGCATCAAATGACAGAAACAATCGCCCAGAGTTTTAGAGATATATTGGATTTCAATGAACCATTTGGTGAAAAGTTAACAGTTTCGGAGGTAATTTTTTGTCAAGCACGATCAATAGTTCCAAAATTGACGAAAGCAGAAACTGTAAAAACTAACTTGCCAAAATTATACTTATGGCCTCAATTGAAAAATATTCAAATGACAAGAAATATAAAAGTAAGAACAGATCCAACATTTAGTGACTTCTTGCTTCGTGTCGGAAACGAAAAAGATCATCCAATAAAAGATGATTTGGTTCTTCTATAACACTTGATTATCAACTCCAATGGAAATAGTAGTGCATTTAATAAGGAAAATATTTTCATCATTAGATTAAAATGCAATATGTGCAATTTATATGATAGAAATTAAATAGCTATCTTAGCTAGCAAAAATGAATATGTTGACCAACTAAATAAAAGGTTGATCACTAAGTTTTTATGGTAAAAATAAAATCTTTTTCAGTTTTGACTCGGCAGAAGATGATACCAACAATTCCAAACAAGAATAATACTTAAATACTTTAATACTAAATGGTCTTTACCGTACATGTTTGTTGTCAAGTTCATTATTTCTTATGCATGTTAGTGTCACCATATATATATATAATAGACTAAGTTAAAATTGATCTTCCATTGCATATAGGTTGATTTTGAAGAAAAATATGTCCGTCATGCTACTGAAAACTTAGATCCCTTGAATAGCTTTTGTAATAGTACACGTATTGTATATAGAAGTTTTGACAATAACATCATACATGCAGAACTTATGATATTGGTCAATGTGCTTCTAAGTATGTGTTTATCCCCGAATTTAATTTTTGTCTTCCGAAATAAAAGAATATCCTTTAAAATTTGTGTGAAAATAATTTTCAGTATGTTTATGTTTTGTAGTTATAATAAATAAAGCACAGGAACAAACATCCTAAATAATGGACTATATTTACAACAATATATTTTCTTAAACGAATAACTGTATGTTGCACTTTCAAGAGAGATATCAATATCGACAACAAGAGTTCTGGTTATCGCAGAGCAACCAAAGCAATAGAAGGAAACATATACAAAAATACATCGTCTATAAAGAAGTGTTCGGTAAGATACCATCACATTAGATGCCTTTAAACTACAATACATAATTATCTACTTAACATGACTAACATTGATCATTTGTGTAAGTTCTGATGATGTCCATTTATTTTGAATGCATGTATTATGCTAATGTAACAATATTTTTGGCACTTAGATGATTGTTGTATTATTATATATAAATTTTCTCTCATTAGTTAAATATTATTGTTCCTTTATATAAATAAATATTTAAACTATCATGTGCCATTAGTAACGTGCAACAAGCACGAAGGCTCTTAGCGAAATGCCGTTTGCCTTTTTTAACCTTTATAAATAGATTTCGCACTAGATAAAACAGACATTTAATTATTTTCCTTCTATTTTGGACTTCGAATCAATTAATATATTATTTAATAATTTTCCTAATATTTAGAATTCAGAATCAATTAATATGTTTCTTTTTTATTTAGGTTAGGTATCTTAGGAATGTATACCTTTTTTTACTTAGTAATTTTAGGAACGTTTTTATACACATACATTCTTGAATTATTTCTTTATATATCCAACACTTCGTATATAAAAGCACAAATTATTCCTTCGTAGAGTAATTCCATGTTGAATTTTACGACTTCAAAAATCAACTTGACCGAATCCTTTAAGTTCGTAACCCAAATTAAATTCCACAACGATTAATAAATCTAATAAAAATATTCTACAATATTATTATAATCTGACAAGGATCTGTTAAATTTACAATAATTGAAAAACTTTCAAGTAACAATTGTGATGAGATTAAAACTTATTCCAAAGGCTGATTCCTTTTGGAATACGACCACAAATTATTAAATATTAAATGGAAGTTAGACTATTGTTATTTTGATATATTGTGTATTAGGTTCTTGACATGTCTTCGGCAAAGATGATAATTTCATCTTCAGCTCATACAAATATTTTTTACGGCAATTTATAACAAGTCTGATCGAGGAATCCATATTCGTAATGTAAAGATAAAAATATATCGACAAACTTAACTTATAGTTACATCTTAAGTTATGGTTACATTGAAATAACGCCCAACTTTTCTTTATTATATTAAAAGCAAGACGTCCTTAGCGAAAATATCGTTATTTTTCTATTTTCCAAAATTAAGATCCGCAAACACTAAAAGTCAAAAATAAAACTATTGATAATTTTCTTACCATTTAAAAATATAATATTATTAGATAAAATAATAATTACTAAATATTTAAAATTTGGTATGAGCTAGGACTAACAATTCGAATCAACAAGAAAATAAAATATTTTCTTATGTGAGAATAAATAATTACGTCTTTGAGTTAACTATTAATAAAGTAATTCAATTTAATTCGTTTACACATTTATCATATAAATAAAATTATTTTTCATATTGACATAATATGTAATTAAATTATGCCTTTAAGAAGAGAATCGGCAACAAAAGAAATCAAAGAATAAGAGAAAATTTGGTTATAATATAATATTAAGAGTCAAATTAATTAAATTACTATTAATTTAACTATTCTTCACTTATCTGATACTTATTTTAGCTTTTATGTCATAACACAAATATAATATTTGCATAATTTTTAAGAAGTTATATTTATTAAGTTAGATACACGCGTAACGCGCGTAACCTAAGACTAGTATAATAAATAAATACCACTATGTTATTGTATTTGTCATGGAAATTTGTATCTTTTTAATTTATGTGACGTAGTTTAGCTCGACATAAAATTTAAGAAACAATAAAGAATTATAAAATTTATAATATTCATAAAAACTTCAAAGTAAAACAAAAAATTTAGAATTAAATTATATTCTAATATATAAATGTATCAATCTTTTAAAACAGACTAAATACATAAAATAAAAACTGTTGGAAACGAACGGAGAATTATTTTAGGGGGCAAACCAAATGTTTTTACCATAGTTTTTGAAATTGTTTCTAAATACTTTGTACTATATTTTATGTTGTTTTTTAATATATTAAGTAATTCTATTTTAGAAAATCTAAAGAATCAAGTCTCATTTGGTACTAAGGATAAATAATTAATCTCGAAATTATTTATTTCACGTTTGGTTGAAATAAAAATTCTAATATAACTAATTGTTTTTTTATGCTTATGGAAGATTAGATACAATTCCAGGTAACTTGCTTTTGAAAAGAAAGAAAACTTGATGACGTGGCAACCTACTATTTGCTGAGCCGACGTACAACAAGAAAAAAACATGAGAGAAAAAGAGAGACGAACCACTGATAAAAGCTAAGCGCGTTGAGAAGACGACCCTCTGGTATTCTGCAAGAGGAACAAACCATGGCTTACGTCGAGAGAGGTAAAATTAACCACCCTTTTGTTCCGACAATTCCATCAATTTCATCCTTAATTCCTTTAGTTTCGTTATTATATTTACTTGTTGATTGGAATTGCTAGGGATTTCTTTTCTTCTTTCCTTCGTGATATCTTACAAATTCCAAGTTTTCCGTTATTTCATGGAAATAATTTTTGTTTTGCTAAGTTCTTCTGAATTTCTGAGGTAAAACAAAAATTTGGGGTTGTAATCAATTGCGTAGTTTTTGTTTTGTCACATCCTTGATATTGTTGCAATTGAAAGGGTAATTTGCTTAATTCAGTTGAAGTTGTGATCTTCTTGTTCAATTGAGCCTCTTTAGATCCAAATCCAAATTCTTCTAATGTTTGTTACCGTAGAACTTTTGTCCGACATTAATAAGCTACTCTATGAGTTATAAATTTGGGGATTCAGTTATCTGGCCTGGACCCTGGAGTATTCCACCCCGTGCCCACAAAATGGAAATCAACCCGAAAAGTTATATTGTTTGATGCTGGTGTTATGATTTGGTAAACCCTAATGAACACCAAATTGCATTTCACCATTCTGGAAATGATTAATAGCCACTTGGAATGCTAAACTTAGTGATTCAATTTCTGTTTTACAATTTATCAGTGCCTTTTGTTTCTAAGTGAATGAACTCAAGGAAAACATGATTCTAATAATCATTTCCTATTAATTTTACTATTTTAAGTTCTCTCTCTTGAGAAATGATTAAGAAATAAGGTTTCTTAATGGGTATGTCATATGATCTAAAGAGACCTCTCCGTGCAAATTTTGTTTTAGATCTAGTATTAAGTTGTGACTCGTTCCCATTCCATGAACCGAAGCAATCTAGTAGTGGTATGTGGAGGTAAATTCTTAGAGTAACTTCATAAGGTCATAGTAAAAGCACCATAGATAATTGTAACTTGTTAGGTAATGCATAGAGAGATAGCTGTATCAAGGTTTTTGGAAATGGAATTGTTCGAAATACTGACTTTCGTATAATTTTTATTCCACAGCTACTTTAGAATAAGTAGGTCCAAGATAGAACACACTTTCATTTAGCCCCCATCAGAAGAAAGGTGAAATAAGATTAAATGGGGCTGTGGTTTCTCAATGAAGACAATTCAGATATATAGGTTTAGCTTACTAGGAGAATGACATGATAGATGAGTGTGAATCACATACAATTAAAGCAGATTAATGAAATGAAGAAGTGCTGGAAGAGTGCTGTGCAGTAGGAAGATACTTGACAGAGTGAAAGGCAAGTTTTATAGAAACAAATGTTAGACTGGTGATGTTGCAAGGGAATGAGATGTATCCACAAGATGAAGATTGTAACTATGTGGATGTTAAGATGATTGTGTGTTCATACAATGCACATTATTAGAAACGATCATATTAGTCAGAAAATGGAAATAATAGAGTTATAGAGATAGGGAATAAAATGAGAGAATGTGAGATGAGATGGTTTTTGGCCATGTACTATGCGGATCTTCAAATGTAGCAGTCTGTAGGTGCACAATATGGTGATTGAAGTTGCTGAAGTGGGAGGATGTAGATCTAAAATCACCACCGACATTATCTCAAAGTCCTCCTATCCCTCTGTAATAATTGCAGACTTAACTAATAGTATAATGCAACGTGAAAGTAAAGGACTCATATACTATACCAACAATTGAGAGTTGAGGCTTGGTTGGTAGGTCCAAATAAGGACAAGATTTTGGACAACTTTTTGTTATATAAAACCCCTTATCTTTGAAAACAAACTATATACTATGGTATTCAAATGAAATGGGCTCAAATAAAGCTGACTCCAACTTTTGAGATTGAGACCTAGTAGATTGGTTGTTTACATGGTTAAACTCATTGAAATATAAAGTTGCATAAGAGCAACAATGTTTCTGAGTTGCATGCTAAGCACTTTTTTAGCTGATTCAGTTGACCTTCCTCAGCTTCTTGCTAGAAAAAAACTTAAGTTTCTTCTCTGGATCCAAGTCATTTAGAAAATCAAGCTGCCCAGTCATGTCTCTGTCGGTTCGACTCCTTATTGATAAATGTAGTCTGTACAGGGAAACATTTATACATGCATCTGTGTTTGGATACATATGCTAACTTACGATATTGTGAGAGAACTCTTCTAATACAAGCACTTCATGTTGCAGGTGTGGTAAAATCCAAACGTTCTATATGGCGATTGAAGACTATCACTGATTTCTTTTGGTCCATCATCAACTTCATTAGCGTGTTTTTTGCAACTATGTTTTCGGTAAGGATGTTCAGTTTCCTGGTTAAGAACCACATAGATACTACTATCATGCTATTGTAGACTATTTATTAACTACCTCAATGCCTTCATAGATGGAAAAAACAGATGCCTACAGAAAAGGTTCAGGATCCAGTAAGAAGTGGGATGGGGGCGGTCCTGGAGGCCCTGGAAGTGGTCCATATGGTGGTGGTCCACGTGGGCCACCTCGTGGATTGGATAATGTCCGAGGCATTGACCACAGTATGTTCATTGTTTCGATCTTTAATTTGGTGGCATTTGTTTATGAAAAGTTCCTATGAAAGTATGCAAAAACCTTTTTGGAGAAGGCTTTGCGGTATTTTCTCAGTGTACATAAAGTTTACAACTATCCAAACATATTTTACGCTTTTGCATAAAATGTTAAAAATAATTTTCCAAAATGCCGTCTCCTAAAATTTTTTCAGAGCGCTATTATTTTATAAGAATTTCTGCTGTTATTTAACCATTAAATTTTTTCCTACTGCAGGCTCTCTTCCTGCCTGTGGTTCTTGCTGCGGATAAATGATGCCACTTTTGAGAATCTATGGTTTGGGATCTTATTCCATAAACACTTAATAGTGAAATGTGTGTAGGTTTCTGCACTTATGCTTATATTTAAACTTGGAAGCGTGTTCATATGTCCTGTTCATCCTAAAACTTTAATAAAACTCAGATAGTTTTCTTTCTTTTGTACTTATACGTCTCCGTGCTGAGTTTTTTTAATTGAAAAAAAAAAAAAATACATGTTGGATTAGGAATGTTTGTCTTGCATTGAGCTGGTTGAGGCTTTCTCCTATTTTTCTCGTTAATGGCTATTAGTGACATCGTATTTTGTTTTGAGCAAACAGGAAATATTTATATTAAAAGCTACGTAATACTTGGTACATCATAGTCATAGTTTGTCACTTAGGACACTTTGATTTCCTAAGCTTGCTAATATTTTGCAAGCATCATGAGCTAGGTACTTCACAAAGACACATTGTTCTTCTTGTTCATTCCTTACAAAAGATTCAACATAAGTAGGAGGTAGTACAAAAACTTTTTTTCCTTTTGTTTGAACATTTGCCTCCTTAGCCAGTTGATGTGCTACATTATTCCCTTGCCTGAATACGTGCCGAAGGAGCACCACCTTCTCCTGGTGTATTAATAACCTGCATTCATTAATAAGATCGTCATATAGTCTATTGCCGTGTTGTATAGATTGGATTACCTTCTTGCAATTTGTTTCTATTTTTAGCGGGAACATTCCCCATTCATGAGCTGTTTGAAGCCCTTCCAGCAGTGCTTTAATTTCTGCTTCCAATGAACCTTTTGCATATATGGATTTTATAAAGCCAACCACCCAATATCCTTTTGTATTGCGGAATACACCTCCAAGGCCACTTTTTTGATAGCTGTCCTTAAAACTAGCATCAATATTTAATTTGAACCAGCCCTTAGGAGGTTTCTGCCATTTAACTTGCAAAATTTCTTTAGTGAGACAAAGCTATTTTCAGTAAGAAGTGTGAATTCTGTAGCCTTTTGAATAATGAGTTTATGTTAATGGAGTTGCTTGTGTTGTTTTGGTTATTAGAATTTCTGTTTATCCATATATGCCAAAGGGCCAATGGAAAGAAGGAGTTTCACCTAATATACTAATTTCTTAATGAGGAATCAAAATTTTTTATTTGGAGAAGCCAATCACTTGTTGGATTATAAAAATTTGACCGTCCCATATTATCCCAAAAGGGTTTGGTTGTTTTACACTCAAAGAAAATACGAGTGGTTGTTTCTTCTTCTCTTGAATCACAAATAGGGCGCCGGGGGTCTATATTAATTCCTATATGAGCTAGGTATTTTCTGCATGAGATTTTATTATGAAGGCATTGCCATAAGAAAATTTTTGTCTTGTTTGGACAAGATAAACTCTAAACCCAAGCATAATCCAATTGGTTACTGAAAGGGGGTTCAATTAGGTTATATCAAGTTTTAGTAGTGAAAATCCCTTTAGTAGTTAGAGACCATATAGGAACATCTCTTGGTGGACCCTTGGATCGAATTCTTACCTTAAAAATGTTTCTTTTGATGTCACTAGGGATATCAATCGATGGTTTAGTGAGATCCCATTGGTGATCAATGTATATTTCTCTAATTTTGAGGGAGTAGTCACTAATCGAGAGGGGGCCTTCGATTGAATTTCTGAGTTTTTTTTTATTGGGGATCCAACTTGTGTCCCATATGTTCAAATTTGATTTGTAGTATGGTGACCATGTAATCCCTTTTGCACATATTTTCCACCCCTTTAAAATGTCCTTCCAAATGAAGGAGTGGTTTAATTTAGAAGTATTCACCCCATATAAGGTAATAATAAGTCTTGCCCATGGAGTTGTGGCATGTGTGAGTAATCTCCATACCAGACTAGCCAAGTTGCACATATTTTTTGCATTGGCATATGGATACCTAAAACTCCAGTGGATTTAGGTTACCAGACACTAGACCATTTTACACGGTGAATGTTTTTCTTTTCCACAGTTGTACCCCATATAAAATCCCTTTGGATTTTATCAATATTTTTAAGGGTCTTTTTTGGCAGGAGGCTGTATTGCATGTAGTGGTTTGGTATGGAGTTTAGGCATGATTGGGCTAGAGTAGTTCTTCCTGCTATATTAATAAATCTCATCTTCCAGGAGGCAAGTCTTATTCTCATTTTGTCAATTATAAATTGATAATCCGTCAATTTTGGATTCTTCATTAATATTGGAAAACCCAGGTAGGTACTGAAGGTCTCACTTTTTTTTGCCTAACTTATTTGTAATGTTATTCATAGTGTTAGAAGGGTGGTTTTTGAAAAAAGGATTTTTGACTTACTATTTATGCTTTGGCCTGACAGTTTACAAAAATAATCAAGGCCTGTTTTAATGGCTTGACACGATTTGTTATTCGCCCTTGCCATTAGTGTCAAGTCATCAGCAAAAAATAGATGTGAAAAACTAGGGCTTCTTCTTCCTATAGTAATAGGATCCCAATTATACGTATCAACTTGATGGTCAATATATCTAGACAACATTTCTAGACATAGGATGAAGATATAAGGTGATATAGGATCACCTTGTCTTATCCCCCTACTTGGCTTGAAATTTTTGTGATGGAGCCATTAACAAAAATTGCTATAGAGCTGGTTGAAATACAGCTAAGTAGGAGTTTTGAGAATTTAGGAGGAAAATTAAAGTATCTTAGGGTGCGGTAGACAAAGGACCATTCTATTCGATCGAAGGCCTTTTTCAGATCAAATTTTAAGATCATATGGCCTTGTTCGCCTTTTATTCTTTTTAGATTGGAAATTAATTCCTGAATGATGATTGCATTATCCGAGGCTCTTCTATTTTTCATGAAACTAGCATGGAAATGACTAATAATTTGTTCTAAGAATGGTTGAGACGATTAGCAAGAATTTTAGTGATTGTTTTGTAAATAGTGTTACAAAGGCCAATTGGTCTAAAATTTTTAATATTATTAGCATTGGGCATTTTTGGGATAAGGCAGAGATATGTTCTATTTAATTCACTAGGAATTTCCTGCTTTCTAAAAATATCATGTCAAAGATTCACGACAGAGTGTCCTATGATGTTCTAATATCTTTGAAAGAAAAATGGGTGAAGGCTATCCGGCCCCGGAGCTTTGGAAGGCTTGAAGGAGAAGATAGTCTTCTTGATCTCACCGTCTAAAAGTAGGTTGCCTAGTGAATTAAGTTCTATTTTGGGATGACTAGAGTGTTTTCCCTTTATATCAATCCAATTTGTAGATGAGTGGGAAGTGGTAAAAATATTCTAAAGAAACTTAATACGTGAGACATGATCAAATGATGGTCATTAATCCAATTTCCAGCCTCATCCTTAACGAAGGTAATTTTATTTTTTCTTCCTCTATTTGAGGCAGATATATGGAAAATTTTTGTATTTGCATCCCCTACATTAAGCCACGTTATTCTAGATCTCACCTTCCAGTAATCCTCTTCTATCTTAAGGATGTCATTGTAGTCATTTTTAAGATTGCATTCTAATGTTTGAAGGAAAGTACTATGGGTATAGTTCGTGGAGTTTTGAATACCTTGGAGCCTTGCTAATATTTTCCTTTTTTTTCCCATTATATCACCAAACGTCTTGTCTTTCCAAGGCTTAATACTATCTATAAAATTTTTGCTGACACAACAATAGTCAGTACCATGCCAATTTTTTCTAACAAGAGTTTGGAATTCCGGATGTCTACACCAATAAGTTTCTAATCGGAAGGGTCTAATATGGCCTTGTCTATTTCTAGGAATTAGTTCTACTAAAATAGGATTATGGTCGAAATAAGTTTTTGGCAGATGAATTATAGAGCAATTTGGAAAACTCACACCATTCTTCGTCTCCTAAGACTTTGTCTAATCTTTCAAAAATAAGGCCTTTATTTCTATGTCTATGGTTTGACCACGTATATTTACAGCCTTTGTAGCCCATGTCCTTAAGGTTACACTTGTTAATTTTTGACAATAGATAATCTGCCCGATTGTTGTTTATATGTCTCCCCCAAAAATTTTTATTTGAGCCTAAGATGTCATTAAAATCTCCTCCGATCATCCATGGGCCTTTATAATTTTTATAAATGTTTTCTAGATTTTCCCACTTAATATTTCTATATTGGTAGTTAATACTAGCATAAATCGAAGAGAATAACCAAGTTTTACGTATAGGAAGTACCTCAATTGTTGCATGAATCTCTTGGTTCCTAAGGGTGAAGTTGTGGACAATGAACACTTCATGATTCCACATAACTACCGTACCACCTGATTGACCTTCTGCTGGTACCTCTATCAGCTCCGAGAAGCCAAAATCATTAAGCATTTGCTCATGATTTATCATTCTAGTTTCTAGTAAACCATGCATGGCCTGTGAGTGTCTACCATTTCCCTAAGATTTCTTCTAAAGTTGTCATTATTTCCCCCTCTTACATTCCAGATGATGAAGTTAGTTGGACGATTCATTGATTGATTTAGGTTCATGTTCTTTGAGTTTCCATTCTCCCTCACCCCTCCCAGAAAGACAAGGTTCCTTTTTAGAGATGGAACTAGGATCATGGCTCTGTTGCCCACTGTTAGATCTTGGGGTGGCCTGATATCCATCGAGCACTTGTAAAGTGCTAGGGGGAAGTTCAGTACATGCCTCTTCCCTTGCATCTCCGTGAAGAGATACACTTTTACCCCGTCTAGGTTTGAGAATTCTAGAACTTGCTCTGATCCTAGGTTGAGGGGTTCTCCTATCTCCTCCTCCATAACTGCTTCTGCCTGATCTGGTTCTTGCATTGCATAGGGGTGTGGTGTCGCGCCTCCTTTTTTCTCGCGAAATCGGGTTTCGACATTTTTGGGACAACTTTTTTTTAGAGGGTAGGGAATGGAATTGAAAGAGTCTCCACCTAACAGATTAAGGTGCGTTAGGGCACCTAGAGCAGATAACTCATGTTACCAGTTTACGTCACCATAGATCGGGTAAGGGCTCGAAATTACCTCAAGGGGAAGGTGTTAGGCACCCCTCAAGGTCCACAACGATGGGTCCCGGCTGAACTTAACTTATGAATTAGTCTAATAAAGAAGCGAGAAGATTATTTTATAGGGATGGAGGGTCCTAAATTTTTTAGCCTAAAAGATCACCCCGTGCAACATAAATAATACTTCGTAACTCCGTCGAGTCGGGGTGTTACTCATATTATTCAGCGGGCACAGACTATCATCTTCTGCTACCGATTACTATCTTTAAGTTGTTACCTAAAGCGCTCTAATTGATTCTAGTTCGTTCCTATGCGTGCACTACCCGTCCCTTACTTATGACCCTGGAGGTATTAGGGCCTCTATTTGAGATAGTTCTAGACTAAGCCTAGGTTGCTCAAAATGTAAAAGACTAGGCGACAAACAAAACATGTTAGGACTTGCAAGTATAACGCAAATATGGGCTCATGTTAATCTCCGCACATAAACAACAAATGCATGCAATTAATTAGTAGGTTTCATTAATCTGCAAAATCCTATAGACAGGATATCTATGGTAGGGAACCACTCGAATGTCCAGTGAACCTGGTCCTCGGTCAAATTACTGAAAAACTGGGCCCATTTTGTAGCATTCTCTGGCTGTGCGAACCTGTCTGGGATAAAGGTCATTCTTTTAGGATGGTGGAAAGCTATGTGATCATTCCATGGTCTCCGTGGAAACTCTTGGCGGTACTGGCCCCTCTGAAGATGTTCTAACAACCAAATCTGCAGTAGCAAGTTGCAACCCTCAAAATGTTTGAATCCTTTCTTGCAACGATCCAGAGCCCGGTATATGTATGCTACAATCACCGGAACAATAGTGTATGTTTGTCTCAATTCCCTCCATTAAAGCTTTGGTTACCATGGCCAGCCTGGTGTGAATTATGTCCTCTTGGCTTGGAAACACTACCATGCCCAAAAAGCAGACGATAAATACAAAAATCCTACGATGACTCCAACCCATGGAGGTGATGGAAAATTCATCATGAAAGATACGGTAAGATTTGCTGTGTCCATATCGTTCATAGAGGAAGTCGAAGGGTATGTATGACTTCTTCAGGCACTCCAAGTCATCATTTTTTCTCAAACCCATCATCTTTAGAAACCCCCTAGTCATGCGGTTTTCCGTACTAGTAAACCAAGACTATCCCATGGTAGTCCAGCGAATCCTCCTATTTCCTCCAAAAGAGGAGTCATTTCTATATTGCCAAAACGGAATACGGCCCTTTCTCCGTCATAGTAGTAGCCTCGATCAGTATTTTGTTTGGTTGGAGGTCCATTAAGGAGGGTAAGTTTCCAAGAACCCTTTTCACGTGGTTTTTGTCGCTTGGCGAAAGGTTTTTCCACCAATCTAACAATAGCGGTGGTATACTTTGGACCATGCCGAACCTGGGGACTTCGTGCCTCATTTTCTGCTAAATAAACAGAGTTAGACCCTTGCCCCCCTCCGGATTCGACTACTTACACATTAACGATTAGCATGTCGGCATTTATCTCTCCAAATAATGCACATATCGTGGTTGCGCCCGTTGGGATTATGAAAATCTCGGTGGACTTTGGACAAGGTTTTTCTTAGAGGGTTATTATGCGGACAACATATTAACCCAGGCTAGGTTTGACCATGATGCATGTACAGTCATTATCAGAGTAAGGTTTCTATAGAAGTCTAGATTGGTACCCTCAAGTGGACAACTTGAGAGGGAAAGGCACGGAACCGTCGACTGCACCGCTGATCGACTAGTTTTACCGCAAATAAGCCTTTCCAAATTTAAAGGGTGATTTTAGGAAGAGCGCGGACACTCATCAAGTGCCACTATGGTATTAATACGCACGAGTGGAATATGATGTTGAACATGTATTATGTAAAAACAAAGATAACACATTGTCAAGTATTTTCACATGTTTTGAAAATAAATGTGGTATTGAATAAACGTAAAGACATAAAGGAAAAAAAAATAGGGAAGAAGTTAGTTTGTGAAATGAAGGAATAAAGCAAATAAAGGGGTAAGGATTGGGGAGAGACATGATATAGCAAAATTGAAACTCGGGAACATGATTAGGAAATAAGGGGAAACACACGAAGAAGTGTAGGTGAGTTCATATAAAGGGGAAATAGGAAAAAGGATGTGCATGTAGTAAATAAAGGAAAACAAGAGCAAAATAACAAAAAACGCTTATCTGGAAAGACTAATTCATGCAAATCAAGTTTATAATGGTAAAAGCCTAAAGATATCCCCAGTAGAGTCGCCATGTTGTCGCGCCCCTTTTTTTCTCGCGAAATCGGGTTTCGACATTTCTGGGACAATTCTTTTTTTAGAGGATAGGGAATTGGAATTGAAAGAGTCGCCACCTAACAGATTAAGGTGCGTTAGGGCACCTAGAGCAGATAACTTGTGTTACCAGTTTACATCACCAGAGATCGGGTAAGGGCTCGAAATTACCTCGAGGGGAATGTGTTAAGCACCCCTCAAGGTCCACAACGGTGGGTCCTGGCTGAACTTAACTTATGAATTAGTCTAATAAAGAAACGAGAAGATTATTTTATAGGGATGGGGGGTCCTAAATTTTTTAGCCTAAAGGATTACCCCGTGCAACATAAATAATACTTCGTAACTCCCTCGAGTCGGGGTGTTACTCATATTATTCAGCGGGCACAGACTATCATCTCCTGCTACCCGATTACTATCTTTAAGTTGTTACCTAAAACGCTCTAATTGATTCTAGTTCGTCCTTATGCGTGCACTACCCGTCCCTTACTTATGGCCCTGGAGGTATTAGGGCCTCTATTTGGGATAGTTCTAGACTAAGCCTAGGTTGCTCAAAATGTAAAAGACTAGGCGACAAACAAAACATGTTAGGACTTGCAAGTATAAAGCAACTATGAGCTCATATTAACCTCCGCACATAAATAGCAAATGCACGCAATTAATTAGCAGGTTTCATTAATATGCAAAATCCTATAGACAGGATATCTATGTGAGAAAATAGGCGAGCAGTGTTATTTAGAAGCAGCTTCATTAAGGTGGGTATTAGGACCTACTGTTTGCCTGTTGGTTTTAATGAATATCTTCTGAGTACTTCAGACAGTAATGAATCATAGTTACAGAACCAGAATTGTTATTATGTCCTATAGGCATATTGTCTAAGTGATTAACAGTGGCGATTGGACTCAGAACCAATTAATAGAATCCTATAGGCATAATATCTATTATTGGATCGATTTATATCCTATAGGCATGATCTCTAGATTTGAAATTGGTTTTAATCCTATAGGCATGCTATCTATTGAGCAGCACAAGGACAGAAATCGTGCACATTGCCAGAAAAGCAGTTAGATCAACATTGAAGTCCTATAACATGATTGCTAACATATGTTTGTTGGACAAATTAATACAAACCTATAGGCAAGATTTCTAATGCAATTAATTTCCTATAGGCAGGACCTCTAATGCATTTAATTTCATATAGGTAGGATTTCTAATATGCAAGAATAGTACATCACTCACACGATTTCAACAGAGATGAGGTAAAACAGGATTAACAGAGCAAATCAAACCCTATTGGCAGGATCTCTACCCGAATTGCCCAAAGAGAATAAAGACCCTTCCCAATTTTACTATATAACTCAGAATCTGTTTGTTACAAACTTATTACAGGCCTGAGTAAATAAATGAATTACATAATAGTAGTAATATAAACTATAGGGAGCCTTCATTAAGCCCAACTGAACCTGGGAACCAGGCCTTCACACCAATCAACTTTGAGGCTCATTTCATAGGTACAACATAGCCAAAACATGAGTGATTCACTCATAGCACATATAGGGGCCTCAGGGACCCAGGTCAATGCTCACACCAGAACCATGTAATCAGAAGTCATTTTAAAAGAGATTGGGAACCAGTTCCCAGTGTGTCAGAGTTCACAGGAGTCTCACATAGACCCTGAGCAGTGCTCACACTGGGATGGTTGAGGATAGAACCTAAGGGACTAAGAGCGAGGCTTTAAAAATCAGCATATGGGAGTAGGGGGAGATTTCAAAAGAGTTTGATTTCAGAAGAAACAAGGTTTAGAACACAGAATTGCATTCAGAAGAACATCATAGTTTCAAACAAGTTAATTCAGAAGAGAGACTTAATTACACTAAGGGAGCATGTTGAAATTCAAGACAACCATTGTTTAATCACAGAAATAACTTAGGCAAAGCAATCAGATCATCACATGACATATTAACAGACATGGCACATGAGTAACAAATTAGGACAAATTAACTAATTACATGCTTGTAGTATCCTAAGAGTGCAAGGTTCAAAACAGGTACAGGATTAACAAACAGTGTGCCTGGACAAATTGAACATTAAGCTAACCTATAAGAGGATTCATATTATTCAAAATAGCTAATCTTAAACTAAAAGTGTTAACCAAAAGATTAGAAGAGAGTCATAGGAGCATAAAAGTAGAATCATGCTAAAGTAAGATTCAAGACATGCTGTTCAAGTAACACTGATCATGAAAAATATGGAGAATGAAACGACAAGGGATTAGGGCTTACCGGTTAAGCAAGAAAGCATGTAGATATGCTACAACAGTTAAGTTCCAGAATTACTTGGCCTTGGCTTTCAGCCGACCAAGACCAGAAACAATGAGCATAGAATCAGAGTAAAAGAACTAAGTTTTTAGTGAGAGTATGAGAGTTCGAGTCTTGTTCTAAAAGGGGAGAGGGGAAAGGGTTT